>NC_048598.1:160020321-160320321 GCF_003668045.3 Cricetulus griseus
TAAGGGAAAATATAGCGTAGTCATGGGTCAGATAAAAATAAAGAATGAAGGAGCATTTCAGTAACATTGGAGGCATAGACAAAAGTCCAATATCTACAGAAAATTCAGGGCATAAAAGAAGATGAAAGGTGGTCAGAGTAGCAACAAGGACCAAGTGTGGAAAGTAACCAGCAGAAGGGGGAACAGGAGACCCAAGGGCTGACTTGGTCCCACAATTTTATTTATGAAGCTGATGGTGCTGGAGGAAAGTTTAGTCAAGATAGATGGGATAATTCTTTCATTGCACACAAGAAACACACATTCTCTCCACATAGAAATTCACTTACTGAGAGCCCTGAAGGAAGTTCCCCCAGAGACAAGGCTGTGTGCCTGGTACAGAGAAATGAAGCTACATGGTATTCACTAAAAGGAATCTGAGATGACTCCAAATGCATGGAAGCCAGAGCAGGACACTCAAATACCCCTGCTTCCCTTGTTCAGAAAACACCAGGTTATGTTAGGCCAGGTTTCCAGGAGGCTATGTCATCTCCTGATTGCTTTTAGTGAACACTGACACAATAAGGAGAGCAAGATATTCAGGAACCTGAAGCAACAGGGGGAAGGGCATGCTGTTCCACTCTCAATATCTGAGATTAACTGGGAATTGGGATACAGCAAAGTAACTTAATGAGAATTGTATTTCAACAACATTACATAAATGACTTCTTAAAATGATTATCCACTCAGTCAATAAAAACTCATTTGATTCCTACAATACCCCATAAACATAGTACCAAATGTGAGGGATATAAGGGAGTGTTCATTAATGTAATCGCTGGAGTCTGATGATAGACACACACACACACACACACACACACACACACACACACACACACACACACAAGCGCACGCACTCGCACACACACACAAGAAAGAGACAACGGGAGAAGAGAGAGGAGACTAAAAATTTGACCACAGATTAATCATGGATTTAAAAGAGAGGCATCAAAGCTGACCACAGTTTAAAGTCTTAGAGGAGATGACTATTGGTGCCAAGGAGAAGAAAGGGTCATATTTGAGGAAAAGATCTTTGAAATTTTGAGTTTGAACTCAAAAGTGATCAAGCAGATGGAGATCACTGACAGGGTTCATTAAAAGAGAGCTCATAACTTTCTTTTCACTCAGTATTTTTAGTTGCCAAATGCATAGTTCTGAAACCTTGGTCATCAGGACACATATATTAGGTCTACTCATTGAGAAAAAAGTATGCTTCTGGAGAAATATTTGTATTAACAATCTATCTTCATGTTCATGCTAATGAGATTTAACATAAAAAGTGCTTCATGGGAAGATTATGAAATATGTAAAAAAACATTCAGGAGTGAACCATCTTCATTTATTCTTAAATGTATTTAAAGTGTATGCATGTATTTATGAATAGACATAATCACATACATATATATTCTAGATGTACATATAAAGGCATATATGTATATATGTATAATATATGTATATATATTATGTATATAAAATTTTCCCTTATAGAGCTATTGATTAACCTCTTCAGAATCTCAGAGGAGAAGTCAGATGAAAAAATTTTAAGACACTGTCTAAAAAATGATTAATAATTCCATATATAAATTTAAAGGTAATTTTAATTACTTTAATTCTGTTTAAGACAATTCATAAGCACAGATGTTTATTAACAATTAGAAATTAAATTTTAGCTAGATAGACAACCTCACACAAGTAAATCACTCAGTTGGGGATGACATGCTTCCCTACAACCATTTACCCTAAGCTGTCTTGCATGGTAAAGAATTTAAATCAGAATGAAGTTATAAAAATGCACAAATTCAAATTCAGCTGTAAACATGGAATTAAAAATACATTACCGAATGTAAATCAAAAAGCATTAATTTATGTTAAAAATTGCCTTTCCCTCCCAGGGTTTTTAAGCACTCAGTAAACTTTATTTTAGCAGTCATGCCTTAATTTCAATTATGTGATAATTATTCAGACTTCAAGGACATAGAAACAGAACAAAGAATAAATGACATATCCTATTTAAACAGTACAACAGATACTGTGCAAATACAGGAAATCAGATTCATATGTATAAATGCTAAGGGTTCTGATAGAGTTGGCTCACAGTGTTTGAAAGGGGACTTTTCAGCAGTCCTCTAGAGGTCAGGTACAAGACTGCTGCCTGCCATCATACAGGACCACAAAGGGTTTGACTTCTGCATCCTAATAGCAATGACCCTGTTCCCTTTTTCTGACAGTACAAACAAGTTTTCCTAACTTTTCTAGTATTTATCAAAACAGAAAGAAATATCTTGTCCTTTGCTTTCTATTCAATAATTCCTGGAAAATGTGTGTACTCATCAGGCATTTGATAGGATAGTAAATATGTATCAAAATGATTTCCTCCATGGAAATCACAGTAAATGCATTACAACATTTCTCTTCTTGGAACATAAAAGGAATTCTTAGAAGATGACTTTCTATAGTACACCCACTGCTAAAAATATGGGTCATCACCCACTTTCCAAAGGCATCCATCTAGCTTTCACTGACACATTCCTTCTGGAACATAGTGAAAATGCCAAAGAAAATCAACAAACAAACCAAAGACAAAAACTTCTCAGCACACTGAAATTGAAAGAAGGGTGAGTCATCTATCTCCCTCCTACTGTTTGTCAACAGGCAATTTGTCTATACCCACATGAATGTTAAAGCCTAGCAAATGGTGGATGCTATCCAATAGAAACCACTGCAAAGGTACTTCTCAGTATGTGAGTGAGAATGATCCCTGCAGCATTATCTGTACAACAAAGGGCTTTTCAACATGTGTTCAAGAATAAGTAAATGACTTCAAAATGATAATACATTCAAAATGCTGAAACCGGTTGCAAATGATGAGTTATATTTGTAAGTATATAGTGCTTGAGATGGTTCTCAGGCTGAAAATAAGCTGAAGACAATCTAAGCCATGCATTTTAACCAATTATATATGTGTCTCAGTAAGCAGAAAATTTTCACAGAAAAAATTATAGAAGTTATCCTAGCAGTGGTGGAACACTCCTTTTGCCAGCATAGGGAGGCAGAGGCAAGTAGCTCTCTGTGAGTTTGGAGCCAGCCTGGTCTAGAGAGTGGGTTTCAGGACAGAGAAACTACACAGAGAAACTGGTGTCCCAAAAACCAAAAACAAAACAACACCAACAACAAAGAAAATAAAATTATGTAAGTTCTCCAGCATTGCATATATCAGGTGTTCTGGAGCATGCATGGAATCTTGGAACCCAGGAAGGTGAAGGCAGGATGATAAGAAAGACATCCTCAGTTACATCATCAGTTCTAGGCTAGCCAGGGATACGTGAGACTTGTCCCAAAAATAATAGACAAATAATAAGAGTATAAAATAATTATTGTAACATTGGTGAGGATGCAAAAGAAATGGTAAAAACCATATATATACACATACATATATATATATGCATATGTGTATAATATATATCATATATGCATTTATATATAAATCACTGATTATATACAATATGTAATTCTGGAGACCTAATGTACAACATGGTAATTGTGGTCACTTGTTTAATAAGAAGCTGGGAGTGTAGTCGAGTAATAGAGCATGTGCATTTGTTGAAAGCAAAAAGTTTTACAAAATTAGATTTTAATTCCAAACCTCCTCTACTTACAGTAATGGAAAAGGGCAAAGGATGTTGATTAGTCTGATTGTGGCAATCAGCATCCAGGGTGTACATATAGTAATATCTTGAATTTTATTTGTCAATTAAATATTTTTAAGTGAGACGAAAAGCTGTTCTACAAAAGAGCAGGGAAGATAGAAAAAATTGAAGGATAAAAACTGAATAATACATTGGAGGCTATATTATTTATGAAAATCATGCTGATCCAGAAACATCCCATGAGAATACATAACGAGAGAATTAGAAAGATTGGTAAGGAAGTTTATAGCTGATGTGGGTTAATAGTTTAACCATCTAACACTTACATTTGCAAACCAAAATAAATAAAATGTTTACTAAAAAGTCTAATGACATACCTGAATGGCTGTAGCATTCTACTTCCTGAAGGGGCTCTACATTTGCCATAGACTAATTTATAGAAGAAATACAAAAAGTGGATTTAAAATGTATTTTTATATGATTTAGTCATACTTAAATTGTGGGACCCCCGTCAGGAGGTTGACAGATGAACTTTACTTTTGATGGCATACGGTGTCTCTATTTAAATGCCTGTAGTGCAATTAAGAAATTCCCACTCTTAGAAATGATGATTCTTTGAAGAAGGATCATATGGCATTCAACAAAAAAGTTAACATTTTCTCTACTTTTTCTCTTCCAAAAGATATATAGAAAAATACATCTGGCATGTCTATATCTTCCAAGTCTTTTGTGCTGTGATAGAATGGATAAGCCATTTTCCTATTAAAGAAAGGAAATGGGACATCACAGGAATGGAAATTTACAACAGAGTTAAAATTTATCCTTGATGATACAGCAAGAAATCAAAAAGACTGTTATCAAATGGGATTAAGGCCCAAATACCTGACCTGACTTCCTTTCTCCAGACCCCACAATGCATATTGAGAGGACTGGTTACAGGAAAGCCAGACTACTGTACGAGTGAAAGCACACCCACTTTATTAGTACTATCAAACTGATAATTTCATATTTCATAGACCACCACTGAAATTTACTACCTGTGATGTTGTCATAAAGCAAAATGTCAATGCTTTTGCATTTATAATATATAATTGGCAACACATTAACAATTCTCAAGAACTAAACTTTCTGATGGATCAGTTTTCATAAAATAAATCCCACAAAACAGTTATACTAAGGTGAAAAGTGGCCCACTAAATGATTTGTCAATACTCTAAACTCCAGAATGTGTGAAACTGATGTGACTCAGAAAGGGTTACTTATAGAAGTAACCAAAGCTGATTGCCCTGGACTAATTCTAATGCCGAGTACCAATGTGACAAGAGATGCACAGAAGAGAGGGCAATAGGGAGAAGAAGATGAGGGGAAGGTGGAGGCAGAGTGGCCTGTGTACCCTCCAGCTGTGAGTGTAGAAGGCCACCAAATCTTCAAGGGACAAGAAAGGAACCCTAGGAGAAGCAGGGACCTTTGGACATGAGGACTGCAGACTTCCCGCCTGCATATGTAGAGGGAACACATTGTCTGAAGGTGGCACAGTTGTTTAATTTGTTACGACAACCCTAGGGGAAAGCCCTCTTCCTTTCATTCATAGGCAGTAACTGATGGCAGGAACCATATTCATGTTAAAGAGCGTTACCATGTCTCAGCCTTCTCCTTTTTAACTTTTCTAATGACGCTGTGAAAAAGACTTTATCAGGAACTTGTATCACTAATGAAGAAACTAAAAACTAGGATCTCATGCCAAACCATCGGAATCTTCTTGAGGATTGTCCATGATAACAGAAAAAATTCTTGAAAACAGAAATGAAGTAAATCTTTTCTTGCTTGCATGTTTATCTAAGTCTATGGAAGGAGGAGGACTCAATGAGAGGTCGGGAAAAGAGGATCGTATCTTCTGTTATACAAAAATCTTCCAAATTTCTAAGCCCTGCTGATGTACTGCCTGTTCAAAAATAGATTTAAAAAAAAATGAAACATCAATTGCCAGGTTAAAAAGTGTAAATAATAAATTAATGAACATTTATAGCAGGATCAAAGTGTTTGAGTCTAAGTCTAAAATTATATCAGAAAACCTGTCAAGAGAGTATTAGGTGAAAACTAATGTGTGACCCAGTACCTTACCACATTGCTCTACAATGCTATCGCCCTGCTGCTCTCAGACATTTTCCTGACAGAAGACCAGGGGCCACAGTGCAGCCAAAGCTCCTGGGTGTCAGCACACTTTTCCTTTGTTGCAGTCACCCAGGGCTTGATAAAGTAGATTAGGGCAGTAGTGATGACACAAGTCTCAAAACAGAGATTATAAAATTATCACCAAGGGAGTGCTTGAAAGCGCTTATTCTGCTGATGTTTCTTAATGACATGTAGATTATCTTTCTTGGGAACCTGGACTCAGACGTAGGAAGGAAATACTCAGTACATCTGATAGTTATTTCTGAAACTATAAATCCAAATTTTAGTGCATTCTACTCATAACTTGCATAAACTATAAAAATCCCAAACAGGTTATCCCAAGCAGCTTTTCCTCTAAATCAACCATATTTCACTTTAAAAAAAAAACTATAATTTTAAAGTACAATTAAAATAGGATAGTGATTGTTTTTTATTATTATTAATTAACATTTTATCAAATCTTAAGAGGCCAACAGAAGTTGGTGGTTCATCTTTCCCACAGACACACAGAAACCCCAAAAGATACATGAGTAGATTAGAGTGAACAGCAATGAAATCTAGGTCAAATTCAATAATCTTCAAGCAGCAGCAGCCACTGTGCATACTAAACACAACAACGCTGAACGAGATGTTTTGATGTAGTTCAAGCCTCTTCAGGACCTTTTGTGGCTCACCTGTTTCCATATGGTGACTTCTGCATCAGTCTCCTTGAGCAGTATGATTAGTTTTAGGCATAAACTTAAAAAAACTACTTTAAATAGTGTTTATGAAGACAAACCATTACTGATAATTAATTTTAAGTGATTTGTCTTCTTATGAGTTACTAAAATGAGCAGGAAGTCACGAAAAACTATCCTATGTATAAAATTGCTGTTAAGAGAAATCTAAGCAATTCAATAATTAGTATTTGACACCATTGCTAGAGGTGCTGGCCCTACTCCATTAGAGGTCTCGGTCAAAGAGCTAGTACTTGGGATCTGGACTGTTTATATCTCATTCTGAAGAGGAGCAGAGAGGATATGGTTTCAAGTATCCTAGGACTGGTTGAAGGCCACATGGAAGTGCATTTCTCATGCTTTGTCTTCACTCGAATTCCAGAATGGAAAATAAGTCAAAGGTGATCTTATACAGGAAACAAGGCACAAGGTACACACAATCTTCTACAATCAGTTCACCCACTCCTCGAAAATTAAATTCCAAGAGCACCCAAACATTGTTTTACCCAATTATAGGCACTAGAGAAGATGAGGAAGAGAGTTTAGACACTTGAACTCTGTGCTGCCTAGTTAGGGACACCAGAATGTGTTTGGTTTTACAGTGGGTGACCATGACCCACTGGATACAGGGAAAAGACAGGGCCACCGTTTACTTTTGGAGATTAATAGCAGACATGTCTTTGAACAAAAAGGTAACCAGAAAGTTGAGCATTTAAAGTTTGAAGGAATGATTGCTTTCTTCTTTAACACGTTTGATATTACAGGATAAGCATGAAGCCTGAGGCAATTATGCATGTCTTGATTCTGGGAACTGGTCTTAAGGCCTCTATATTTTTAAATAGCAATTTTAATACTCTTCCTTCAGCTTCTAGATCCCATTATGCTTAAAAGTTTTACAAAAGCAAAGATCATTATGGGATGTGCCCCACTCAGTGTTGTAGATCTTATATTATTTCTCTTTCCCTCACTAACTGGTGTGGAATTTTAAAAACAAACTATTATGAGATAATTTTATGTTTACTGGAGAGTTACAAAAATCATAAAGCTCCCATACACCTTTCCCCCTGCTTTCCTTAATGTTTACATCTTATAGAACCTGAGCATGATTTTCAAAACTGTGAAATTAACATTGGCTTGACTTCATTAACTACTTTAGAGACTGCATTCATATTTCACCAGTTTCCCATGGACTGTCCCTTTGATTTCTTCTTAGCTCTTGACTCTGCTTTGAAATAACAACCTGGGTAACCAGTTCTTTGAAAAAGCAAATGCAATGGGAATTAGAACCGGCAACCCCTCAAACTAGATAATCATGAATATTTTTAAGATCTTTGTAGAATTTTTTAAGTTCTTGAAAACTTAAATATTCAACAATTTTTATTATGAATGTTGAAATCTACACATGAAATATCCCTAGTGTAATGCTATTTTACACTCTGTGTACATGAGCTTCATGTGAATTCTTACATGCCATCTTGAAGATGCACAAAAACATGGGTTTTATAGTTCCCTTGTCTACACTTCACTGGTACTCAGAATGGGAGGCAGTTCCTTACTCTGGTGATGGGAAACTAAGGCAGCATCATCCCCAAGTGCCTTGTATTTGTGACAGCATGGTAGCTGCATCCAGAGACCTGGATATTTCTACCACTCAATAAACATCAAAAGCAAATGTCACCAAGAGCAAAGCATGTCCTTCTTGATTCCTCTGATGTATTTAGTATCTAAATATCCATCAGATATGAAAGTGCTATACTTCAACTCACTCTCCTTTTGTAGGCTTTCACTGAAAACTACATGTAAGAATGCTTGAAAGCAAAACTAGGGGGTGGAGGCAGTATGTGAAATGATGTTCCCTTGCTTATATTGTCCTCTGCTTTATTCAGACTAGCAGCACAGACTAGGATCCCATTATATTCATCTTCAGTAAAGTGAAATCTTGGATCTTGGTATAACAAATGTGCTTAACTACCCGTGGCACACCACAAGGAACATTATTTTGACATATATGTGAGAACTGGAAGCATAGATTACTCTGGCACAAGGCAGACACTACATCTCTTCTAGAAGTTAACAGTAGAGCATTCCAACATAACCAGCTAGAGAAATGCTTTTAACATTGCTCCTGGGTCCTCGGCCTTAGTGAGAAATTATCTTTTCCCATTGTGGCATGTCTAGTGTCAATGCACTTTTGAGAAGCCCTTGTGTGGCTGCAGGAATTTGTAGCCTTGCTGTAGATTTGGTTCATTAACTACTAAAAACATTAACAGCCACAGTTCCTTTCACTTAAACAAGAATAAACTTCAGTCCATTAGTGTTTTCCATCACACCTATATAGTATTTGGGGTCTAGATACTGGGAAAAAAATAATTGCACTTATTCTTAAAATAGAAGCATTTATATAACTGTAGAAATAATTGCAATTCTACTCAAGAAGTTGGTGTAAAGCCTAGAGCTGAGGAGAGGATGCAAAGAGAAAACCTTGTCAATTGTAAGCAAGTAGGCCACCCAGGTTTAAATTTAATTCTACCTCTCTGTAACTTCAGTAGGTTCTCGCATAAGAAAACACTAAATTCCTGCCAACTGTCTGACCTATTTAGCTTGAAGGACCTTGGTAGACAAAGTAGGTGAGCAAATTATTAATTATATTTACATAAACTCAGTAGAATCACATATGAAAGATAGGAAATCCCTAATAATTTGGAGCTTGATATATATACTTTGGGGTAATAAGGTAGATGAGATTTTGTTTTGTTTTGTTTTTGTAACTCTAAATCTACTTGGCTTAACCATTTCTCCTGAACAAACTTTAAAATTTAAAAGAAAGAAAACAAATGGTCAATGTTAGAATATTTAAAACACTGTTTTTGTTGTTGTTTTCAGGTAATATATGGGCTTGATTAACTTGGTTACACCATAGAAACAATCAACAAGAAAGACTATTCCAGCCGGGACGTGGTGGCGCATGCCTTTAATCCCAGCAGAGGCAGTCAGATCTGTGAGTTCGAGACCAGCCTGGTCTATAAGAGCTAGTTCCACAACCTCCAAAGCCACAGAGAAACCCTGTCTTGAAAAACCAAAAAAAAAAAAAAATACTATTCCAATGCTATGGTCCTATTTACATAAGAGTCAGATTATGAAAAATTCTTTCATCACTTTTATTAAGAAAATGAAACTGCCCTGTTGCTTAAGTGGGAACAAGCTGCTGGGTTTCTGGCTCAGTTCTAAGTACACTGTTTTTCAGACAATCAAGCTGACTGTCAAGACCTTTATTTTATGTGTAACAAGATGAAGGTTAGAAACTGGAGGGATCTGATTGATTTTCTTATTTGTCTTACTGCATGACACAAGTCAACAATTAGATTAGCTGCTTCAAAGGATTTCACTATTACAAATTTCTACCATAAAGAGACATGCTTGGGGCAGTTGCTATGGTGATCATGGCCATGGCTAGGCCCCCAGTACACAACAATACATCATATCCTTTACTTCCCACCAGTAACTATCTCTTTAATTTCAGTCTCTTGGCTGCAGTGAAAAAAGAATATAAACAATATGTTATATATAAATCATGGACCAATTTTCAGTGACAAAGAAATAGTATAGGTGTGCTGGCTAGTTTTATTTCAATTTGACACAAACTAGAGTCATTTGAAAGGAGGGAACCTCAATTGAGAAAATGTCTCCATAACCCTGGGTTAGTCAAGCCTATGAGGCATTTTCTTAATTAGTGGTCTATTGGGGAGAGCCTATCTCATTGTAAGTGGGGTCATCCCTGGACTGGAGGTCTTGGGTTCTATAAGAAAGCAGGCTGAGCAAGACATGTGGAGCAAGCCAGTAAGTAAGCTGCACCCTTCCATGGCCTCTGCATCAGCTCCCACCTCCAGGTTCCTGGCTTGCTTGACTTTCTGTCCCAACTTCCTTCGATGATGGACAGCCATATGGAAGTGTAAGCTGAATAAACCCTATCCTCCACAAGTGGTTTTGTTCATGGTGTTTCTTCATGGCAACAGCAACCCTAACTAAGATAATATTTAACAATTGATTTGATTCTCAAGAATACTACTTGGGGCTGGGAAGACAGCTCAGTGGTTAAGAATATCTTCAACTTTTGATGAGCATGTACAGTCAGTTCCCAGCATCCCAGCGAGGGCTCACAACTGTTCAACTGTTCTGTAACTCAAGTTCCAGAGATTCATTCCCACAACCTTTTCTGGCCTTTACAGGTACTGCACACAGGATTCCTTTACATACATGCAGAATAAGAATAAGTGCTCCTTGTAATTTAGAGACAATGTTGCTTGGCCATAAAAAAATAAAAGGGGAAAACATCAAATTTCCGGTCAAAAAGCAACAAATTAACTTTTTATAAGAAGACAAGGTAACCTCTATTTGGTGACATTGATATCTACAAACAACAACAACAAAAGGCAATGAGCTCTTAAAAGAAAACAAAACTACTTCATAAAACAATATAAGCCAAACTATTGATTATAGCACATTTTCCCCTGAAAATGTCCTGCTTACACACACCTACTCATTTTACTTTTAAGGGAGAGTATTATTTTATTATCCTGACATTATAAAAGAACTCACTAATTCTGCACTTTAGCATTCTGTTAAAGAAAAGAAAATATAAAAGATGTAGTTTATAAATATTTTCTTTGCAATCATGATTGGTTAGTACCTATATATACTGTCCACACATTATTAGTTTGTTATAATTTGTGACTAAAATTCCAATATCACCAAAGTAAGGAACCACCTCCCGTGTGAACATGGTGGTTCATGCCTTTAATCTCAGTACTTAGAAGGCAGAGGCAGGCTGATTTCTATGATGTCAAAGCCAGCCATTCTATATAATGAATGACAAGTCAGGCAGGGCTATACTCTGTGGTGATGCTCAGTCTGAAAAACAAAAACAAAAGAATCTGGCTTCCAAAATGAGACAGTATTTCCTACTGCATCCTTATGTAACCTTCGGTTGGAACTTGAAAGAAAGTGATCCAGTTCCATAACGTTATCATTTATTTTCATAAACTGGCTGCACTTTTAACTGACAATTGACTCTCAGACTCAACACTTGCCCCAGGGCAGTCCTCAAGTCTGTTCACCGAAATAAAGTCTTTCCCTCTTCAATGATTTTATAGTACTTAACTCCCCTCATCTTTAAGTTACAAGTTTATATAATGGTGCCAAATATGAAACAAAAGAAGAGATATGATAGTTATCTTGATGTCTGTCCTCTCTTAAAACCACTTCCACCTTCCACTTTGTAATTTCACAAGTAGCCATTGCTATATCTGAATTGCCAGCCTTCATCTGCATTAAAAACTGGGGTTTGGCTAATAAAAATTAAGGCATCTCTGTTTCTCTTTCGCCAGTGTTTCTGCAACCCTCTTTTAAGCAAACACTAGACGATTTCTGATGAAAATGTGTTTCTGGAGGAAATAAAAGTGATGTGAGCAGAGATCGGCTTTTATATATTTTTATTTCTCCATAATCAGGTCATTGAAAGATCCAATTCGGCAGGCCCTTGTCCAAGCAATGTTAGGAATGAAACCCAGGTCCTCCCAGGGTGTCCTAGTGTCCTCTGGCCTACAAGGTTTCACCCATGTTTGTACCAGCACTGAGAGGTTTTACTCTAAAAATGTAATATTGTAATAATCTAAATCAATAATAGTCAATAATTTCCTCACTCATTAGAGGATATGTAAATGCCCACTGAAATTTCACTTTTCATCTTCTCCTGTGCTGTAATTATCTAAGGGCAGCAGGATGCAGCTGATTAATTTGGAGGAATTTTTCTGATTGCACCTCCTCTGCCTCATGTTCATATAATTCAAGAAAAGGTAACATACATGCTGTAATGAAAGCTTACAAGAAGCTACTGAACCTTTTCAATTGTGTTTAATTCTTCATGGCTACACATGATCATAAAGAGGGAAAGGGGAGAACGAAGGAGAAAGGTGGTCTTTCAAAATTTGCATTGCTGGGGGGTAAAAAAACCTGAAATCAGGGCCCAAGATTTGTGGAATAAAAGGTTGTAAGAAGGAGGGGTGGTCAGATGGCTCAGTGGGTGAAGGTGTTTACTTTCAACCCTGACAACCCCAGGCTGACCCAGGGCCCACATGCTGGGAGGAGAGATTGGGCTTTAGTCAGGTACCCTGTGATTTCCTATGTGCACCGTGGCAGACATGCTCCCACACACAAACAATTCGATGAAAATGTAATTTAAAATGTTAAACAGACAAAGACACGAGAATGAAAGGGAACCAACACAGGAAGTGCAACTCCATTTTCCATATGGAGGGCTGTGATATGCTCAAGCACTGGTCCAGCATTTGTGAGGCCCTGGATCCAATTCCCCCCCACTCGCTGCGGATTCTTTTTTTTTAAATTAGAAACAAGATGATTTTACATGACAATCCCAGTTCCCTCTCCCTCCCCTCATCCCCTACCACCCCCCCCCAACTAAGACCCTACCTATCACATATACTTTCTGCTCCCCCTGGATGGTGAGGCCTTCCATAGGGTGTCATCAGAGTCTATCATATCCTTTGGGATAGGGCCTAGGCCCACCCCCGTGTGTCTTGGCTCAGGGAGCATTCCTCTATGTGAAATGGGCTCCCAAAGTCCACACCTGTGCTGGGGATAAGAACTGAACTACTAGAGGAGGGCTGGATCCAATTCTTCTCACAGCAAACAAATAATTAGGTGTTTTCTTTTTGATAGCATTTAATTTTTAATTTAAATTAGAAACAAGCTTGTTTTACATGTCAATCTCAGTTCCCTCTCCCTCCCCTCCTCCCCTGCCCCCCATCAGCCCCTTATCCCATCCCCTTTCTGCTCCCCAGAGAGGGTGAGGCCTTCCATGGGGGATCTTCAAAGTCTGTCACATGATTGGGAGCAAGGCCTAGGCCCTCCCCCGTGTGTCTAGGCTGAGAGAGTATCGCTCTATGTGGAATGGGCTCCAAAAGTCCATTCGATACTAAGGATAAATACTGATCCACTACTAGAGGCCCCATAGACTGCCCAGGCCCCCGAACTGACACCCATGTGTACAAAGATATCCAAACCTGTAAACTAATTGTACTTTTAGTAGATTAAGTGAACAGAAAATTTTAAAAAAAAAGCTCTATGTATTTTGTTTATGTCTTAGTACATTGCCTTCAACTGCAAAGGTGTGGCTTCTCACAAGGACAGTAAATCATGTGACTTCTCACCTAGACATAAAGAAGGCAGTAGCAGCTAACTTTAAAGATGGACTGGGATAAGGCTCAATACAGCACAGGCATCCAGCATGTCCAAAACCCTAGGTTCAATCCCCACCACTAATAAGTAATGAACAGCGCCTTCAAAGAGCCTCCTTCTAAGCCTGGACTCTCACATCTTCACTATGCTATACATTTTCAGATCCACATTGTATTCATCTCACATGTCTGAGGCAAATGATACAGGCAATTTGGCAGGGCATTCAAAAGTTCTTTTCAATCCCTTGTCTTATTAGGTAGCAGCTGAAAAACAATGCAATAATCAATGTGAATACTTAAATGAAAGAACATTAAAAAGCTAGTGAACTTGGCTTTCTGTTAAGAATGCCTTGTAATTATCATTTCACAGTCTGCATCATACATTACTTAATTGCAAAGGCAAGAGTAGATTGCTCATGTGTGCACTAATTGCCAAAGATATGTGATTAAATAACCTGGTTCTTAAGAGAGAGGAAAAAATGTTATTGCAGACAATACAAAGAAAGCAAAAATAGGAGGATATAATCAACAAAAATAATTGCTAATCACTTAGTATAACATGAGTTCAGAAAAGACAGTACAAGAACTAATTTATATAACTCCTACACTTGGACTTATTCACTTAATTCTCATTTCAAAATTATAAAAAACCCTATCACACCACATTTAAAATTTGACAAAAATATTAATGATGAAAATCTAATTTCCATAATAATTTTACCTGCAAGGATGGGAGCCACAGACTAGTAACTGTACATTTTTCTAACTACTTACTCTGATAGTAAAAATGGAAAATAACTTTTTTTTTTTTTTTTTTTTTTGGTTTTCCAAGACAGGGTTTCTCTGTGTAGCCTTGGCTGTCCTGGAACTCTCTCTGTAGACCAGGCTGGCCATGACCTCACAGAGATCCACCTCACTCTGCCTCCCTAGTGCTGGGATTAAAGGCGTGTGCCACCACTGCCTGGTGAAAATAACAATTTTTAAGTTAATGTGTTTCAAGGCTACATTTATATAATGTTTTGTGTTTATTTGTGTCTGGAAGTGGTAGCTCTGCAGAGAAGAACACAGCTTATTTATTTCATAAAAGGACTAGATAGTAACATAGTTCAAAAACCCAAGATCTTTCCTTAAATAGCCACACAAATTATTATTGTTCATGTTTTTATCAAGAAATATACACTCCATCTCTTTGAGGCTTAAAACTTTACATCTCCTTCATAAAACACTCCTGAGAACCAGATAAATGGAATATGCAGCACATTAATTTTCTATAGTCTTTAGGATTTTCCCTGGAGTTCTCTTAAGTCTGCATTCCTGGAATAAAACCTTCAGCAATTTGTGAAGTCATTTTCTTCCTGAAGTGTACTTTGGTGTTAACACCTAGAAATGCTGCAATAAATACATTCATAAATTTTATCATTACATTTTTTTGTACAGATGTTAGTGAGTCCATCATCTTTTACATTACATACAGTATCTTTTTATGAGTCCCATGGAAAAGAAATCTTTATTTGTTATCCTCAAGATAAGACATTTAAGGGATACTGTAAATATTTTTAGTGAAAAAGATATCTGAAATTCTTTGATACTTCTTCTCTCTATCCTCCCTCTGTATTTAATATGGTCTGCTATAGTTATTCAGTTCTAGTGGACAGAATGTAAGAATAATAATATACAAATCAACTGTTAATTAATTAAAAAGAAAACTAACACAGGACTTTGCATCCTACAACATTTAGGCAACAAAACTCATAATCCTTTCTCCTTGCCAGTCTCTTTCCTTTTCCTCCTCCTCTCCTGTCCTCACGTTCTCTCACTGTCTCTCATTGGAGTCCACGGCTAACACATATGCAAAGTTCACCTGCCTGAACAATGTATGTACACACAGAGATGCCTTCTGATAATCAGGCAACTTGCTACTATTTTGTGAGAGATATAATAATGCCCCACCCCCACAGACATCATCCATGGCTTGATAACAAGAGTCTGAGAATATATTGGGTTACATTCTGAGTAAGATTACTACTTAACTGACCTAACGAAAAGAGAGGTTATCTAGGTGGACCCAGTATAATCAGTGGATACTTTTTAAAAGGGAAAAGTGAGGCACAATGACAGGAGACAGACACATGAGTACAGAAGAAAGGACAGACAGATGCAACAACACTAGAGCTGAAGACAGAGATAAGAAACCAGTCATCAAGAAAATGCAGGAAAAGGCAAGGGAACAGACTGTCCCCAGGTCTTGGAAACACCTTGATTTAGGGTGATACTGTCTGACCTAGAGAACTTTAAGAGAATAAGCTGTGTTGTGTAATACATTAAGTTCACTGATATCACCTCAATAGAAAATGTTATACCCTATTTTAAGTCCCTAAGTTTAAGAAGGCAGTCAATGTGTTCTTCATCTGGAACAGTAAGGGGCCTAATTCTCAGTCTGGACAATCAGTGATCCTCCTCTAGCCACTCTTGAGTTCTCTGATCTCCATCCTGGTCATCCCATTTTCTTGATATGGCTCTTCCTACATTGTGTGTATTTTTCTATGCTACCTCAAATCCTTTTATGTCAGAAGCATCTACATGAAATAGTGAAAACAATATACTGTTATGAATTGCCTAATGGCTATTCATCAATGAGGAACCACACAAAAGAGAATATGTGATGTAGAGAGGTGAATAGTGGATTATATTATCTAAGCTTGTAGTAAAGTCTTACAATGTGTACTCAACAATGAAATCACCTAATGGTGTTTTTCTCAGAATTCAGATCTATTAAGCAATGTTTCACTGACTGTGCCATGAAGGACCAAAGATGATGTAGAAAGAATAATGAGTTTTTCCCCCTGGTCTCTATTGAAAACAAAGCAAACCTGTAATGCAGATCTATAAGTATGGGGGATACCAACTAGAAAGAAACTAAATCCATTTAATATTTTCTTAAAGTCATGAATAATGTATCTCTTCTTGTGCAATTTAAGCACACAAGTATAATAAATTGCATGTGAGTGTGCACATGCAAGCATGTGTATATGTGTTTATATACACCTTCTCTTTCAATTTTGTATTATGTACACTAGAGTTAAGAAACAGGGAACTAAGTAAGAGAATAAAAAAACAGCAATTGGCAGGAAAACACACAGATACGCAGGAAAGATAGGGGTTGGTGTCATTTTTAGTGAGGATTTCTCAAGTGACTTTGGATTTTCACATTCTAGCCATTAGCAATGATACTGCCCATCTCTCAGCAATTGCTTTCTTCCTCAGGCATTGTCAGCAGCTAGATCCAAGACCTCCTTGAAGCCAGCTCATCTCTCCAATTCCTGATACAGAAGCAGCCACTGTGATATAGACAGATGCAATCCATTGGAACCTGGAAACCTGCCTGAAGTTTCAGGTGACTTCTGAACATGCATGAAACTTCTAACTTCTACAGAGGTGCATCCATATTTGTGTGGACCATGGCTTTGGAGCCAATCTTCTGCCTCAATTCCCTAGTGAGCCCAGAAAGTAGCCCTGCACTTCCAACCAACTTGTGGGATACACAACCCTTCAAGCTTCACATCAGTTTCTCCTACATAACAAATATAAAGCAAAGCCACAATAAACAATGACCTGGTATCAAAACTTTTATGTTATTCTCCCACCTAGCCAGAGCCTTCTGCTCCGTTTTGACATGATGGACTCTTGTTTCAGATGTGTTATAAGGAGAAAGAGCTCAGCTTTATTTTGCTCATTATCACTTTGTTTGGGGGTGGGGCAGAGGATTATCCCAAAAGAAGGACAGGAAGGAAGTTCTTCTATTTGTGAATCACAAGCTATAGCTACAAGGAATGAAACTGAGGTAGAAGTGTGAACGCAGCCTCACCTGTTCACAGTGCCTTGACATAGCAAGTCTATTTGTCCGCTGGGGAGGAATGTACAAGTGGAAAAACATCTTAAAAACTTCTGAAACATTTTCTGTTCCTCTAAAATGCTTGCCACTTAGTGCTTATGGAATTTAATGGTCACTGAAGCTGCTTTCTCCAACCTCATCAACAAAATATGTAAACCCGAGAGGCTGATTAAAACTACTATTAATGTCTCCTACTGGAAGTAAGGTTCCCTAAATCTTGGCCAGCCATAGGAACTCCTGGTTATCCTTGGGATAGAGTCACCCATGGACACATAAATGCTGTGTGTGAGTCCCATCTGACCTCGGTAGAATGCCTCAGAGTTTATAAAGCACTTTGGCATTAATCATAGAGAAGGAAAACTCCTTCTGCTCTGGTTCTTTCCATCCAAGTACAGAGTATTATTTGCAGATAACATGCTTCACTGAGCCTGCACTGAATTCTTCACGCAACAGCTGTAAATCAAGATTGACTTTTTGAACTTCACTTTGCATAATTCAACACACTACTCAACTTCTTCTGCCTAAGCAGGCTCCCAGGCTTCTAAGAATGTGCAAAGCTAAATAACTACCCATGAATGTCTCAAAATGATGAAATAACAAAAAGGGTTTGCATTAACAAATCAGGAATGAGTCACTTACTGTCTGATTCTTCTCTGATCATGAAGTGACAAGCAAAGGTGCCATTAACAAAGAGAAATGTCATGAAATGATTGAAATGTGAATTTCTTCTAGTTCTCAGTGATGAGATGACCATAGAAGGTGGGATATAAAGATAACTTCTGTTAAATACTAGTCTATCAAAAGTCAGACTTATCATAGTTGGAGAGTTAGTGTTAGCTCAGAAGTAATCATTCCTCCAGTTATGGGCATAGGGGCCCAAATCATTTCCCACATGGACAAAATGCCACAAAATGGTGCAGTAGTAAAATCGCATCACTTCCCTGCAACCATCTCCTTTTCATTTGTGGGATGACTTTTTGGGGGATGACCAATTCATCCATCAATGGGTATCTTCATTGGCTCTTGCTTCTATTTATTCTATACAAATCATATTCTCTCCTCCCCCATATAGGGTGGTTATGAGCAACAGCAAATCTTTTGTTATTACCACCTTTTCCCCAACCTGAACAGCTCCAACCAGAAAACATCTCACAACAGAAACTCACTGTCTGTGTCATTCATACCAGCAATGAAAATAATGCCAGGCAGAAAAAAGGAGAGAGAAAGAAAATCTCACTGAGTTCTTACTGAGCATGAGAGAACTAGCATGTGCATTTTCACAAGAGCAATGCAGGGAAGATATGGCAGGGTTCCCAATGTACTGAGATCAGCAAGGCTTGAATAGTTAAGAATTTGCCCAGAGTTAAGAATTGTCACTGTTAAACCTTGAACCTATGAAAATATGATAACAAATATTTAATCACCACACTAACAATGCATATTCCTAGTGAACTTTGAAATCACAAAACAAGATTAAATTAGCATCACAAATGGTATTTCTCTGAACATGCCTACTGCTTCTGGCTCTTATGATCTTTCAGTTCCCTCTTCCACAGTGACCCTTGAGAGGTGGCCTTGGGAAGTGGGGACATGACATGCATGCCCCATTTAGCAATGAGCACTACAATCTCTTATTCTTAGCACATTGAAGAGTTTTTTGGTCTGTGTATTAATTACCATGTGCAAGATCTGCAGTGAAATATTACTTGTTGGCCATGACTCAGAGTAGCGGGTGACTGCATGGACAAGACCATGCAAGTTCAAGCCAGCCAAAAAGCCCATCATGGACAAGGGATGATATCATGAAATTCTACCTCTAGCAGAGAAGCTATTGGCAATTGATGGCTCCTGGGGAAGGGAGATTCAGTTTTCTTGATGGATGAAGCTCCTGAAAGGCTACCTATGCTCCAGTAGGCGTTCCTATCACCATGTATACACAGTTAGCCCTTTGTGGGTCTTTTTTTTTAAAAGAAGAGATAGTATATGAAGTTGGGAGGGAAAGTGGTAAAGGATGGTAGAAATAGAGTGTATTTAATAAAAAAAAAAGTGGTGAGGGTGCTTAGGGAGAACACAGACAGACAAATATGGGATTAAAAGCCATCTGTCATGGAAATAAAGGGATATCGACAATGCCTGAGAAAGGAAGGGATGCTACTGAAAGCATCAAAAGCAGTACTTAATGTTACTCTGTTCTCACTGATGCTGTTCCTGCCAATCCTGTATGCCTCTCTACACATACTATTCCCCATCTCTTAATATCCCCACCTCACCATGCACCTAGTTGTTCAGACACAAACTCCGAGTCACTTTAATGTCTCCTTGTTCCTCAACCTCTATATTTGAACCTTTGCAATTTTTTTTAAAACTTGTTCTTCAAAATATGTCTCCCCTCCATCTGCTATAGTTTCCACATCTGCTCTATAACCTAAGCTGCCATCATCACCCTGATTATTATAGCTGCTCGGCATCCTGCTTCCATTCCGGTTCCTGACTTTTATGTATTGATATATACCATCTTCAATACTAGCTAACATATTAATCAAACAATGTCACTTGTTTGCTGCAAATCCTCTAGTATCTTATGTGAAGTAAAATACAAGCTGTGTGTGTGTGAGAGAGAAGACAGGGACAGAGAGAGACAGAGAAAGAGAGAGGGGAAGTGAGTATGGTAGGGAGGGAGGAAGAGAGGGAGAGAAGAGAGACTAGACTATTCATGCAGATACATTTTTTTTGTCTGTGAGTACTCATGCACTGTGTGTGTGTGTGTGTGTGTGTGTGTGTGTGTACACATGGAGGTCAGAGGACAACCTCAGGGGTTATTCTTTAGGTACTGTCTACCTTTTAATTTTACTTCATTTTATTTTTTGAGACAGAGTTTCAGACTGGCCTGCAACTCACTCATTAGGCTAGCATGGCTGGCTAGGGAGCCACATGAATCCTCTTCATCTCCCCCAGGCTAGAATTCTAAGCATGTGATACACTTGGCTTTTGACACTTGTTCTGCATATTGAACTCAAGTCCTTTGTGGACTGAGCTATCTTACCAGGTTCTAAGCTCTGATTTTGCTCAATAACTTTATATGGTCTGAGACTACTTTATCCTTAGGCCTCATCACCAACTACCTTCCACCTCATAGCCTTCTTTCCTTTCCTCCTATATGCCAACTTCATTTGTACCATAAAATCTTGTTCTCTCTTAACTTAAATACAAAGGCACAAAACAGTCACAGGAAAACTCCTTTCTCTTAACCAGCTCTAGACTCTCTTCCTAGCTACTTAAACCTTCATTCATTGCTGTCCCATAGAGGAGTCGATGGCTATTACTGCATCCTCTATATTCTTCATGAAATGGACCACTCTCATTTGATATTTTTACCTTAGCAGGGAAGGGAAGACATGCAATCTACGTTATTCTCAAACACATGGTTTTAAACCTGTGGTCCTACATGTGGGACTCTAACTTCAGAATTATAATGAGAAGGCCAGATGACCATTGCAAGGCTGCTGTAGAAGAGTCCATGTTGCCTTTCTAGATAACACAATGGGGGCTTTCTAGCATGCTGGATGACTACACATGCCCTTAGTAAGAAGGCAACCCTGCAAAGATGTTATTTCAGAATATTACTTCAGTGAAGAGCTCCCACTCTTCAGTTTTGCCACAGGGCTGTTCAGATTACTGGTATAGTGTTTGTGCGAAACATACCCACAAATAAGTGTGTGCAAATGGCAGCTACATTAGCTTCACAGTGTACAGTTAAGTGTTCAATACCATTGAAAGCACTGCTCCTTTCATTTCCACAGTGCTCAGCATTGAGTGGGACCCTGAAGAAGTTGCTTACTGGGGACTGAGCTCCAGTGACCTTAAATAGCATAACCACATGCTCACAGCCTGGAAGGTGAGGAGGTGCTGAATAAACACCAGATTCATGATCTCATAACACGGGGACCAGGGATGATGATCTGGATGGAGCCCAGACAGACAAGAGAAGGATGGTTACGGCTGTGAGGATTGACTTTCCAGAGCTTCTGTCTCCATTAGAGAAACTGCCCCTGCCTTTCTTCTCCTCTCCTCTCTACTCCTAGGCACTTAGCAGGGCACCACAGATACACAGTTAAAGAGTTTGCTCAATTAGAGCCTCAGAAGAACTTGATCAGAGGACAGGGATCTTTTAGGAAAAACATGTGTTCTTAAACAAGGCATCTGTAAGACTTGAAAAAACAGAAAAGACCCCAAAGTCTCTGCTGTTCAGGCTTTTTATAATTTTATACTATAATTTGAAGCTGTTGGATCAGGAGACATCAATCTTTCCGGAAATCTTACCCCATAATATAGCCCATGGGGCCTGACTTTTTAAAAGTCTTGACTACAGAAACTCTTTTTGAATTAATGGAAAGCATAATTTTTCCTTTTGGATTTCTTTTCCTAATGAATACTGGAAACAAACATAAAAGGCCTGGATGGTTAAAAGCTCACAACCCATGATACATGAACACATCAAAGTAGGTAATGACAGACTGAGGCTTTCCGGGGCAGGAAATGTGATAACATGGATATCCTGGGCTCACAAGCCTCCAGACTGCTCCATTAAGGACTGAAGAGGGTGGCAGACTAGTGTTCTTCAGCTGAAACCACTTGGATGTTTTAAGACAGTCAAAGTATTCTAAACTCTCTGAAGGATTCATAGCTCAACAATGTAAAGGCAAAGAGTCTCAGCTGAGCATCTGCACTCATTCTTAGGGAGACACTGTGCACTGATAGGTCACCATTTTCCTGTTACATGATGGTGATAGTACATGGCTCAACCTCACACAACCCTGGAAAGAACAGGCTGGGAAGGAGTTCTCTTTGAGACTGCTGAACATGTGACAGCTCAGCACGGCTCAAATCACTAGGTTGTGTAAGTGAAATCCCACTGTGTACTCTACACCCTGTTTTGTAGAAGAGACTTTTGTGTTCTCCTGGTACCTTGTTCCCTGATGGATCCCATCCCCACCCACTCTGGTGAGCCTTGGCTTAGTTTTAATCATGCCACCAGGATGTACACAGAACTCCTGTTGAACACACAACTATTATAGTAAATGCATATGACAAAGGCTTAGAGTTAAAGCACTTTACTGGAACACTGAAGAATGATACAGAGTGGCCTCTGTCACCTGAATGGGAACCCTTTATTCTGCTGTCTGCAACGACCCTTTTCCTCTCTGACTCCTGCTCCTCATTCTGCCCCTTCCAGGCCTCACAGTCTCCCCCTACCATACATATCAGCTCACATCCTCTTGGTTTATGATCTACTAGTTTCATGATACACATTTCCCAAGTAAATATAAAAGCCTTGATGAGATCAACCCTCCTTAATCGCAGGACTTGAGAGGCTGAGGCAGGCAGATCTCTGTGAGTTCAAAGCCAGCTTGTTCTACAGAGCTAGTTCAAGGATAACTAGGGCTATTACACAGAGAAACCCTGTCTCAAAGGAACTCCCCCCTCAAAAAAAAATAAATGCCAGCACTGTGTGACTGAACACACACGTATAAAACAAAATCTGTGAGAAATATTACCTATTACGCCAGCTGCCAGAACTGGGGAAGAGTGTCAAATAATGACTTCAAATGTCTCTCTGCTGAGGAATTCAGTATAGCTGAGGAGGCAAGTATTCAAACAATAGCTGTGAAGCTACAGAAGACAGCCATGGCAGCTGAGATGAGGGATGGGCTGGGGATGGGTGTGAGGGTGAGTGTTGTATCATGTGGATTCTGAAACAGAATGGACGGAACACACTACATTCTTGGAAGTATGTTTCAACACCTCTTTTCGATGAAATAAAAACCCCACAAAATCCAAATTAATTCATTCATGTATGGCAATTGCCATTTGTAGATTTGAATATGGTGATCATTGATAGAATTTTTGATTAAAATTAAATTGACTTTTTTCCTAATGGTCATCTCAAAGGAAGAATACACTTAGATATAATATGCAATTATTACCCAGAGATGCATTGCAAACAGAAATAAAATGAAAATCTGAATATGAGATCACTTTATATGCAAATCGCTTTTCTGGAATCTAGCATTGTCTGAGAACTTCACAAAGTCAAGCTTTTGATAGTATGGATTTTGTAAGTGACAGATCTCTAGATCACTTTATTCAGGGACATTTAATGACAGGCATGGATTCCTTTTTTTGCTTCTGAAAAGCTTAGTTCACATAGACAAATTCTCTAAGCACAGAGCTGTGAAGTTCTGCAGGGTGTCCTAGAGAAGGAGCATTTTTTAATGAGGGCTGCACATGAGAGTCACCTGGAGAGTCTGAAAGCTTGGGCATCACATGCAATCTTTCTGATATAACGGCAGACCACAATGTTTTTTTTTTCTTTACATGGCCCAAGTAAGCCTCTACAGATCACAGATTCATGGGCTCCTTTCCTGTATGTTTCAAATTTAGTTGTTTTAAAGTGACTCCCAGGATCAGTGAGATGTTTCGGCCTATAAAGGCATTTGCTGCCAGCACTGACAATCCAGTTCAATCCACTGGGTCCACATGGTGACAGGAGAGAACATATTCTTGTGAGTTGTCCCATGACCTCTATACTAGCACCATGACATACTCATTTGTCCTGACCTCTGCACAGTTAAATAAATAAGAGTAGCTTGTTTCCTTTCTTAATTCAAATTAGAAACAAGCTTCATTTACATGTCAATCTCAGTTCCCTCCCCCTCCTCTCCCTCCCCTCCTCGCCTATGCCCCACTGACCCCCTATCCTATCCCCTGTCTGCTCCCTAGGGAGGCCTTCCATGAGAGATCTTCAAAGTCTGCCATTTGGAGCAGGCCTACACCCTCCCCTGTGTGTCTAAGCTAAGAGAGTATCCCTCTATGTGGAATGGGTTCCCAGAGTAATTTTTTAAAAATTGAAGTGACGTCTAAGGAAATGTTTTTAAATTATATCAAGAATTTCCATATTTATCCAGAATTTAAGAATTATTAATCTATTACAAAATTATAAAAATACATGCTCAATTGCTTTCATAGTCATAAAGAATAGTTCAAAACATAATGCAATATCTTGTGTTGCAGAGAAAAGACTGTATAGTGACCCTAAAATATAATTTCCTGGGCCACCTGCAAAGCACCTGCTGGCCACACTATAAAACAGTGAATGAAACATCCTTTGAACTGTCATTCCCAGAAAGAAAAGACAAAAGACTTCTCCTCTGTCTGGAAAGATAACAACTACATTTCCCCTAGAAAGCATATCCATGACTAAGAAGCCAGGTAAGAAAGCATTAGGATATAGCTCGGTGGTTAATTTTAAATAAAATGTAGGAATCCCACTGCCCTCATTCTATCAGCATTAGAAAGATCTGCTTCACATAACAATGTCCTCTAGGCTCATCTCACTTATATGTGGAATGTAGAAAACTTAATTAATGAAAGTACAAATGGAAAAGTAGTTACCAAAGGGTTAGGAAGTGGAGAAAGAACATTGCTCTCAAGTATAAAGTGATAGATAGATAGATAGATAGATAGATAGATAGATAGATAGATAGATGGATAGACTAGATAAATTCTTATGTTCTATCAAACAGCAAAGTGACAATTATTAACAATAGTGTGTTGTATATTTCAAACTGCCAGAAGGATTCTAAATGGCCTATCCACAAAGAAACTATAACTATTTGAGGCGGTGAATATGCTGATTTTCTGAGCATGTATGAAAATGTCAATTTGTACTCTGTAAATATACACATGCTAATTCAAAATTAAATGAAACTATGGGCTGGGGAGATAGCTCAGCTGGTAAAAATATATTCATTTCCCTAGTAGAAAATATCCAGGTCTTGGAAGACAGAGAAAGACAAATTTATGGGGTTCATTGGCTGCCTAGCCTAGGCTAGGTGAGCTACAGGCTAATGAGAGACCCCAAACTGGGTGTACAGCATCTGAGGATTCACGTCTGATATTGTTTTCTGTCCTTCATACACATGCACACAAATACAAAATCAAAAACATAAAATGAAACTAAACCTGAATTGAAGATCAAAAGACTTCCACAAGACTCTGCAGAGCTTCATAGCCAGCCACAAAGGAAATTTCACCTAAGATGCCCAAAATCTTTGACACACACATGCAATACAAGAATCTCTGTGTATATTGGTACAAGGGAAATATATCTTGACATTATAAACTCATTCACAAAATAGTACCACAAATGACACTACCAGCAGCCCAAAGCCCACTTTTCTGGAAGTAAGAAAGATCTAAATTCAGAGATATTGCAGTAGAATAACAATTTTAAAAGTTAAAGTGGTTAAGTAATTGCATAAACACATAGATAACTTGAAAAGGTTGGTAGTTATCCACTAGAAACGACAATCTCATTAAATGAGACAATGAGACAAAAGGGTCTCTAGAAATCCCACTCAACTGTTTAGGTATCCCGTAGACTAAAAGACAGCTGCACCAATTGGAGTCGCACAGTGTATCAGCTAGTTCACTAGACTGAAGGTTAAGGAAGTAGAGTGCTAGTTCACACCCAGCCTCATAGCTACAGCAAGGCACAAATTCTTCAGACCTCAATCACCGCACATACAAGTCAACTGAATTCAACTTTAACATTCTATCATTAAGTTAAATGAATACATGTCCCTCTTCTAGCAAACAGGTACTAAAATACATAAATGTAAACCTATAGTATCATGATTAGCAGAGACTACCTAATTGTTATGAGAAAGAAAACTCCTGAGATTTTAGGTTGGATACTATGTGCCTTGAGACAAAGGTGAAAGAATATAAGGATTCTTTAGGATGAATGTGCTTATAAGGAGTCTTTCGATTGTGACCACATAGGTTGCTGACAAGAAGCAAGCTGCTGGTCCTCCAGAGGAACAGGGCAAGTCACTGCTGTGGAGTTATGTTCAGCATAATCAATGAAAACACAGTCTTTAAATGGAAATAATCTAGAGAAACAATACCCTTCCAGGTCCCATGCATCAGAAGAGCACTTTGTGCCTGTCTCCATTCCAGCCGAAGTAAAACACTGCATTTCTCCCAAGACCTACTTGGACCAATATCCCATTTTCAGGGATATTCTGTTGATGACAGGATTTTGGCTATACACTATATCAATAGAAGTGCTGCAAGACAACATGCCATAGCATTTATGCAGTTCAGCATAATTTGTTTCTAAATCTTCAATTATTTGCAGCTATTGTGACTGGGAAAACTACTGATGAGCTCAGATGCATTCTTATTCTCCAGAGGGCTTTTGAAGGAATCCTACTGTGATCCTTTTCCTTAGCATGCACACAAAGGACATCTTTTCAGAGATTGTTAACTTGTGGTTTGAAATTCTTCTAATTCCCTTACTGTATTTAAGCATGCCGTCAGTGATTACTTACTGCCTCATAATTCTACCCAGAGAACAAAAGCTGGCATTTGTTGTTGAATGGTAGACAAAGGGTTTGAAATTGCGAGTAGTTTAAATAAGTCACAATTTGGTGTTATTTATTGCATTCATTCCCAGCAGGCCTAATTTAAACACCTTTATGCTTTTCATGTTTTTTTTTCATGTGTGCTTTCGTACTGGGAAGGTGAAATCTAATGCTTAATAGTGTTCCTTCAGAATCCACACACAAGAGGCACAAAGGAAAATCATGAGTTCAATTCAAAGACAGAATGCAGCTATGAGCTTTTCAGGTTCTAACAGGGACACAACAAATTCCAATTCATTAGACTTTTTGGCTCTTCCTCTTTCACTGAATTATGGGAATGTTGTTGAGCTCAATTTCTATGGAAATGGCATAGCTGTTTTTTAGCCAATTAAAAAAAAAGTCAAGATTTGGTTAAAAGGACTTAAAGCTAAGTTTAAAAATGCTATAAACACAAAAACTGGTTTATTGACCTTGATTTGCTATACAATCTGCTATTAATCTCCCTTTCCTTTTAACTTGTTTGGTTGATATGGATTATATTTGTGGCTTAACTAACACATTTTCAACATATAACTTCACTTGTTCATCTACAAATTATATTTCATTCAAGAGTTAAGATTCTTGCAGTAAACATTAACATAATATATGGCAAGATTTTATAATTTTTAGAATGACTAGCAATCCTTGACAACCAAAAGTTAATATTAAGTTGTAGAAGAAGTCAGTAGAAAATATGTAATAGGACTGTCAAGATTTATAACAAATACACTGGTAGTGTTTTGAAAATTAATATTAAGCTGCTGTGCTTGGCTTGATTAGCTTTCTTCTTCATTTACAAAGCATACCTGTCAGATTTTCATGAACTTGATCTCCAATCCCCTTTCCTAAAAACCTGTTTAATTAAGTTTAACAACTGTGTACACTTCAGAAACAGAACATTTTTTCTCCCTTGAAATACCTAATCTTTCCTTAAAATGTGATCCTTCTAGATATATATGTTGTTGAATACTACTGTAGCTATGTAAAGGTGTGTTACATTTGTTTATGCTGCATTTGTTTAACGATGTAAGGATGTGTTGCTTTGCCTGCCTGAGGTGGCTCATTGGTCAAATCAAAAGCTGAACAGCCAATAGCTAGGCAGTAGAGGGATAGATGGGACTTGTGGGCAGACAGAATAAGGAGGAGGAAGAATCTAGGCTCAAGAGAAGGGAGAAATACAGGAGAGAGAAAGAGGAAGGGAGAAAGAAAGGGAGGCCTGAGCCATCCAGCCAGGTAGCCACCAGCCAGACAGACATACAGCAGGGCATACAGAATGATAGAAAGGTAAGAAGCCCTAAGGCAAAACATAGATGACGAGAAACAGGTTAAGTTACAAGAGCTTGTGGGACAAAGCTAAGATAAGAATTATGAGCATTCATTATTGAT
Organism: Cricetulus griseus; assembly: GCF_003668045.3. Taxonomy (NCBI): domain Eukaryota; kingdom Metazoa; phylum Chordata; class Mammalia; order Rodentia; family Cricetidae; genus Cricetulus; species Cricetulus griseus. The sequence goes on from NC_048598.1 coordinate 160,048,891, forward strand.
AAGAAGTCTCCATGTCTTGATTTGGGAGCTGGTTGGTGGTCCAAGAAAGCCTACTACATATGTATTTAAAAAGCAATGGACAAAGAAAAATCTTCTAACAGAGAAAAACACTCGAAGCTTCAAACAGTGCTATATATTCAGTGGGTAAATAGTTTATTGATTCCCAAGCCACCAGGAAATTCAAGGCCCACAGGGAGCATGAGCAGGCCTTTGTTCTCAAAAAACAAATAATACCATAAACAGAAAAAAATAGTAAACAGAAACTATATAGACAAAAAGGCTATAGAATACTATAAAATACAATACTAATGCTTGCCAGAGCTTTCTGGATATTAACATATAGCTGTCACACAAGTATTGAGACAAAGCATCTGTAAAGCCACTGTCACCCTGTCATTACATATACAAACATTTATTGACTGAACAATGATATGTATCTGTGCTAAAAAATAAAAAAACAAAAAAAACAACTGAAATCATGACAACAATCAAAAGCAGATGAATATGATAAATACTCAAAACAATAAACCCTGGGGGTTAAAACTACAACAAAATAAGTATCAGATGAGCAGCTGACCTGTTCAGTTTCATACTGTCCCAATTCTAAGATGCTCTCCTCCTGGTCTCTCTGCAGGTGAGTCAGCTGACCATTGCAAACGGAAATAGTAGTTCTCTTTAGTGTCCTGTAACAGTGAATTCTCTGACCTAGGCTCACTTCCCTTTCTTAGGAGACTCTAGAACTTTACCCTTTGTAGCCCCTTTTATTCAACTCTGGGTATACAGAAGTATAAAGAGAGGAATACAGTTCAAATATTTATTGATAACAAATCAAAAGAAAATTTATTTTAAAACAATTCTTTGATTTACATGTTTACCATTAATGTGCTTTTATATTTTACATAAGCATTTCTCCATAAAGAATTAAACCTTAGCTGAGCAACTGATACTGCAGGATGCAGAGCCAACTCAATGTTTTCAGGGTGCATGAGTATTTTGGTTTTCCAAACATCAATGCTGTGAAGCCAGCTTCATGTACATACATAGTAGAAACTGGCAGAAGCATTATTTTATAGAATTTCAGAAATTGTCGGAAAATTTCCTAATCTTAAGCCAAACTTCACACAATTATTTTCCTTTTACAAGATTTAAATCAATAATTAAATAAATAAAATGTCTACCAGTGGGGAACATGGTGGTATTCCTCACCTGGAGCCCATACCATTCTCATGAGTTCTTCACTTTTCCCTTGTTCATGTCTCCTTAGTATCCTTAGGTATGAAGCAAGCCTACCAAGAGCTTAGAAATGTTCCTCCCACTCAAAACCCCACATCAACACAGGGGTATGGAATGCAAAGTTCTTTTGGTGTTGCACAGCATAACAGTACATGTAGTGCAAAGTGCACATGCTGTGTGTTCAGAGCAGGGATGCAGTAAAGCTGGACAGTATATGGCATGGATGAAACCTGCCAGAACATCTCAGATTCAGTTTATGTTTCATTGTTACTTAATTTCTGGTTTTGTATGTTCAGAAACCTTTTATTTTTTATTCTTTTATTTAGTTTCCCATTCTTTTTTATTTTACATACCAACCATAGTTTTCCCTTCTGCTTTTCCTCCTGTTTCCTCCCCTGCCTCCCTTTTACACCTTCCACCCACCCACTCCTCCTCTGTCTCCATTCAGACGGGATAAGGCCTCACATGAGAGTCAATGGAGCATGGCGCATCAAGTTGAGGCAGGACCAAGCTCCTTTCCCTTGCATCAAGGTTGGGTGAGGCATTCCACCATAGGGAATAGATTCCAAAGAGCCAGCTCATGCATTGGAGACAGGTCCTGGTCCCACTGCTAGGGGCCCCACAAACAGTACAGTCAGTCCCACAGTGGCTCCCTAGCTGTCCTTCCAGAGTCCTGTCTCTGTCTCTGGGTTTTTCTCATCATGATCTTAACAACCCTTACTGATATATTCCCTTCTCCCTGTCTTCAAATGTACAACTGGGAGCTCGGCCCAGTGCTTGGCTGTGGATCTCTGCATCTGCTTCCATCAGTTACTGAATAAAGGTCTATGATGATAATTAGGGTTGTCACCAATGTTATTACAGGGGAAGGCCAGTATAGGCACCCTCTCCACTATTGCTAGGAGTCTTAGCTGGGGTCATCCTTGAGAATTCCTGGGAGTTTCCCTGGCACCAGGTTTCTCCCTAACCCCATAATTACCCTCTATATCAAGATACCTCTTTTATTGTTTTCTCTCTCCACCCCAAACCCCAACTTGAAATCCTGATCCTCATGTTCCCATCTCCCATTCCCTCCCCTCTAAACCCCTAGCCCCATTTTGCCAGGGAGACCTCATCTATTTCCTCTTCCCAGGGAGATCCAAGTACCTTCTATTATGGTTCTTCTTGTTACCTATCATCTCTGGGGCTGAGGATTGTAACCTGGTTATCCTTTGCTCTACATCTAATATCTACTTAGGAGTGAGTACATACTATGTTTGTCTTTCTGTGTCTAGGTTACTTCACTCAGGTTGTTTTTTTTTCTAGTTCTATCAATTTGCCTATAAATTTCATGATGTCATTGTTTTTTACTGCTGAGTAACACTCCATTGTGTAGATATAAAACTTTTCTTTATTCATTCCTCAGCTGAGGGGTATCTAGGCTGTTTTCAGGTTTTGGCTATTACGAATAATGTTGCTATGAACATAGTTGAGCAAGTGTCATTGTGGTATGATTGAGCATCCTTTAGGTATATGCCCAAGAGTGGTATTGCTGTGTCTTGAAGTAGATTGATTTCCAGTTTTCTGAGAAACCATCACACTGATTTCCAAAGTAAACTCCGCACTTATTCCACATCCTCTCCAACATAAGCTGTCATCAATGTTCTTGGTCTTAGCCATTCTGACAGGTGTAAGACAGTATCTCAGAGTCATTGTTGTTTACATTTCCCTGATGACTAAGGATGTTAAACAATTTTTAAAGTGTCTTTCAGCCATTTGAGATTCTTCTGTTGAGAATTACATCTGCACCCAATTTTAATTGAATTATTTGGATTTTTGACTCTAGTTTCTTGAGTTCTTTATGTATTGGAGATCAGTCCTCTATCAGATGTGGGGTTGGTGAAGATCTTTTCCCAGTGTTCTTTGCCATACAGAAGACACTGTCAGAAATCTTTTATAATTAAACATTTGCGCCAGGTGTTGGTGGCACACACCTTTAATCCCAGCACTGGGGAGGCAGAGGCAAGCAGATCTCTGTGAGCTCTAGGCCAGCCTGGTCTCCAGAGCGAGTGCCAGGATAGGCTCCAAAGCTACACAGAGAAACCCTGTCTCGAAAAACACACACACACACACACACACACACACACACACACACACACACACACACACACATATATATATATATATATATATATATATATATATATATATTTGCAGCCTCCACATTCAGTTATCCATAAGGGTCTCAAAGCAAGGCACTCCTGGGCTGGCATGGCAGATGTCAACTCTTGTGTGTGCACATATATGAAGGAGCAAACCCAATTCCTTTTCAAGACAATCTAAAGGAAAGCTAGAACACACTGACTGTTTACATGTTTGCCTTCCATTTTAGGTGGAAAGCTGCACATGTCATCCAAGCTGACAGCAAACTCAGCCATGTGACTTGTTTAGGGCAAAAACATATGACTGGGAAAAAATACATGTCACCCTGAAAAGTCTTAAGATACATCCCATAGTTTCATCATGCTTCTATTTCGTCTCCCTGGAGACTATTAAGCCGTAGCAGCTGAGACCCTGAGGGAAGAAACAGACCCCAAATAATTCATAGTGTACACAGGATGCAGTGGGAAATGACCCCCATCGCACTGCAAGCCACCAACACTGGCTGTTTGCTAGCATAGAGAAAGTGAGCCTAAACTAGCTGGCATGGGCCTTTTCCACATTAAACAAGCATATCCACTTTTCCTTTGTTACACAGGAACAATCCCTGCAGCACTTGAACTACTGGAGAGAGAAGGGAAACAGATGGCAGAGACTCTGTTCTCTACCACTTCATTTCCTTAACCTTCAGCAAGGGAAGAACTAATGCTCAGCAAATTAGAGAGTTTACATTTTTAAAGATAAGGACTTGGGATTGATACTAATTGGACTAAGTTGAAATATTTCCAAAATAAGTAGAGTCGTTTCACAGAGTGAGATTCAGGATTAAAGTTTTATAAATATTGCACAGAGCTTTCTATAGTCATTAAGCAGGACAAATATGTTAAATTTCTCAACATGCTAGATTTCTTAGGGAGGATAATATTTGGCTCAAAAACTGCACTGTAGCCCCTCACCCCAGGGAGCTCACAGGTAGCAAGAGGGTTGTATAGCTGGCTCTGATCCAATTAGAAGCACTGCATAAAGTATGTTCAGTAAATTACTCTGGAAACAGTGTAGGTGAAGGTTACTTCAGTAAGGATGAGGATGCAGGGTCTTGCTAGATGGAAGGGATGGAAAGGATCTGTTTTATAAGAGCTAAATTATGGGCATAAATAGAGAGTGAGAGAGAATATTTTAAGACTTATTTTTTAACAGTGATTTGTGTGTGTGTGTGTGTGTGTGTGTGTGTGTGTGTGTGTGTGTGTGTGTGTGTTGGTATGTGCACGTGAGTGCAAGTGCAAAGGACAGAGTCATCAGATTCTCCTGGGGGGGAAGTGTTACAAGTGATTGGGAGCCACTTTGTGAGTGGTGGGAGTCACTCAGGTTTTGTGTAAGAGCAGTACAAGGTATTAACCACTAGGCCATTTCTCTAGCCCATGAAATATGAATTACTTTAAACAACAGAGCTGTAGCACACAATGAATGTGTATTATTCAAATGATAAAGAGCCAAGAAACTTAGTATATAAAAACTAACAAGAAAACATTGAATATAATATTTAAAAATGAGTAATTATGGGACAGACAATTCTCAGGAAAAAATACATAACTTACTCTTCTTAACAATGAAAACACCTCAAATTAAACAGCAGTAAAATTTAAAATGAAAAGCTGCCTACTGTCAGCGGTAAGTACTATGACAGGGCAAACACAGTATGCTATAGGTACATAGAGAAACCTAAATCTAACTGCAAAGGTTTCAAAAAGCAATGCCTGGGGATGAGGTGATGGCTCTGTGGGTTAAGCACTCTGCAGGCATGAGGACTTGAGTTTCCATTCCCAAAACCTACATAAAGGCAGACATGGTAAAACATGTCTGTCATCGAAACCCTCTTCTGATGAGATAGATGGTAGCTTAACACAGGAAATCCGTTCAAGGGCCAGCTAGCTAACCTAGTAAAACACAGGACAGACTTTCTCAAACAAGACTGGTGAGGAGACTGACACCAGGCTTGTCCTTTTGTCTTCATATGTTCACAATGGCACACAGGTGACCCCATTAATATCATACATATTATAAACACATGTAAGGATTTTAATAAAGCAATAACTGAACTGAGAATTGTTTACCTATTCATATTTAGTTTATAGGCATGTAGGCATACTTCACATATATATTTCTTCATATACTTATACACATATGTGTGTGTCCCTGTATAGGAGTATGAATCCATACATAAGATAATTAGAAGCCAAACCACACAGAGGAAAGGGTACACAGTGAAAAATGTCCCTGACACTCCAGACATGCCAATGTCCTCTAAAGGCAAAATTTACTTGATTACTAATATCAATTACCAATATTTACTTACAAGTTTTGATAGAAAAGCAAGGTGGAATGAAGTCCTGGAAAAATAACTAGGAAGGAAGCAATGGTCAGGGTCTGATACACTCAGGTAAATAATCTAAAGGTAGTTTACCTATATACATGCACATATAGAATACTCTTTTTTCTTAATTATTCCAGAGTATTCTATCTTACTTAACCATTGTCCTTAGTAGCACCCCATCAGTTCACATGGCTTTCAGTCTTCTGCTATTATAAATCATGCAGTGATCAGCTCCCTTACACACTTCTTTGAAGTCACATGCTAGTACATCTGCTGGATACATTCCTAGAAATAGAATTGCTGAGTAGGAGCTGGCCAGACAAAACAAAAACCAAAAGAGAAAGACAAAAGGAAGGTTGTTTCCTGCAAAAACAGTGGTATCAAAAAAGGCAGCCAGCTGCCAGGAAACCACAAACGACTGGAATGGCTAGGGCACAGTGAGGAGAATATGGCGGAAAAGACATTCATTTGTGCTAAACTGAATTCAGTTATGCTAAAGACAAACATGGTGTGTACTCACTCATATATGGATTTTAAACATAGAGCAAAGGATTACCAGCCTACAATCCACACTACCAGAGAAGCTAGTAAACAAGGAGGACCCTAAGAGAGACATACATGGTCCCCTGGAGAAGAGGAAAGGGTCAAGATCTCCTGAGAAAATAGGGAACATGGCGGGGAGAGAGGGAACTAGTAGAATGAGAAGGGGAGAAGAGGAGGGGTGAGGAGGACATGATAGGGCATCCAGGTTGAGTTGGGGGAAGAAGAGAAGAGAGCAAGATAAGAGATACCATAATAGAGGGAGGCATTATAGGTTTACAGAGAAATCAGGCACTAGGGAAATGTCTGGAGAGCTACAAAGATGACACCAACTAACAATCTAAGCAACAGAGGAGAGGCTACCTTCAGTGCCTTCCCCTGATAATGAGATTGATGACTGACTTATATGCCATCCTATAGCCTTCATCCAGCAGCTGGTGGAAGTAGAAGCAGACACCCACAGCTAAACCTTGAACTTAACTGGAATACAGTTGCAGAGAAGGAAAACTGATGAGCAAAGGGGTCCAGACCAGGCTGGACCCATAGAAACAGCTGACCTGAACAACAGAGAGCTCTTGGTCCCCAGACTGATAGCTGGGAAACCAGCATGAGACTGATCTAGACCCCCTGAATGTGGGTGTCAGTGAGGATACCTTGGAAATCTATGGGAGCCCCTTGTAGTGGATTAGTTCTTATCCCTAGCATAAGTATAGACTTTGGGAGCCCATCCCACATGGAGGGATACTCCCTAAGCCTAGACACAAGGGGATGGGCTTAGGCCCTATCCCAAAGGATATGACAGACTCTGAAGACCCTCTATGGAAGGCCTCACCCTCCCTAGGAGCAGAAAGAGTATGGGATAGGTAGGGTGTTAGTTGGTGGGGGGGAGGCAGGGGAGGAGAGGAAGGGAGAAGGAACTGGGATTGACATGGAAAATAATCTTTCTAATTCAAATTAAAAAATTAATTTAAAAAAGGTACAACCTAAAAAAAAGAATATGGATGCCACAGTGAGACTAACATTGAAATGGTCATGCTTGTGGGAAAATAAGGAGTGGGTTGGCAGGGGTAAGAGGGGATCAATTAGGATACAGCCACAGTAGCTGGGGAACAAGTAAGACTAGTAACCCACCATGCATGTTACTCTCTCCAGCTGCCTGTTGCAATTTGCCCTTAGGTAGCTCTCCAAGACATCTCCAATAAGCCTCATAGCAAAGACTGCAGCAGGGAACATCCCACTCCTCCACACTGGAATGCAGAAACACTTTTCCTAGAGTCAGTCCCACCTGATGTGTATATTGACCAGCTCCCCTTTCTCTGTAGCGTACTTAACTATCAAAGAACTTAAACGCTGAGAGGTATATTTAAAACCATCCAATCCCCAAATCATCAAACATATGTGACCTGCTTTCCATTTCCTAAAACTCTAAGATTACAGAGAATGCAGAAAGTATAAAGTGACCTAAAGTCATCTCCAAAAGGACCTAACACAAGTGGAAGTGGAAGCAATGGTTCAGACCCCACACTTTGCATTAAGGGAGTTAGAAGCTGACACCATTTTGTGTATTTTCCCATCAGACCACTCAACCCAAACCCAGCACTGGAAGTTTCTGGTTAAGAAAGCAAGGCAGTGTGGCAGTGAAGCTGGAGATAACTCTAGATGCGATCTAAGATGTTTCCATTTATTCTGAGGGAAGGGTATCACTGACTCTACTAACCACACCAAAGTCAATAGAGGATGCATACCCAGCTCAAACTCAGTCAGTCAAGGACAGATAACACCAAGTAAGTTAGCAGGTTCCACTTCTTCAAAACCTAGAGGGCTTGCTGGACTCCATGCCCAAATGTCTCATTGCATCATAAGAGAGTTGTAAACTTCCTATCAGCAAACTTAGAGACAGTACACAGTCACACTTCACACACTCTGGGCAGAAGTTTCACGATGTTCCTTCTTGATTTTGTTCTACTTTATTGCTAAGAACACTACAGGTTTTAATAAGAAGGAAAAGCATTATTTTTTGAAAGCCATGAGAGGATACTGGGGCTGAAACATCAATTTAGGGTTCATTTCAATTCCATCATGTGGCAAGCATTCTCTTGATTTTAATGATAGTTGTATTCTATCGGATTCAGAATTGAAGCTTAATTTACATAATCCCCCAAAGACAGCCCCAGGATTCCATTAAAGGTCACCTTACTTTCCCATGCATATACCCGCTTCTAATCTGCTCATTCTTCCCTCTTCTATTGTCATACCCCATGCTTTGGTAAAGCCTGCTGCTCATTATACTTTCATCTCAAATAGAAAATCTTTCAGTTTTGGCTTTCCATCCTACTAAACTCCATTCCAGTATGTATTACTTCTCCTCTTCATGTTATAGTAAAAGATTAAATAGTCATTTACTTTTTGATGTGTGTAAAATTGAAATCGAGACTCCAGAAATGCTCCTTGGAAGTCTCAAAGCGCCTACAGGTGAGGCAGTATAGGACTGAGCATTTACTACTACCAGCCCCAGATGCATATTAAAATCAGGGTATTGCAGCAGGTTCAGGGAGGAGAATTTATTTGTGTAATAAACAGAGTAGAAAAATTCCCTAGTTCACAGGTGTCCTCAGCAGAGCACAAAGTTAATGGCTTGCTGGTTAGCATACCTCAAATATACATTTTACTCTTCTGAAATAAAATACTAACAACTGTCAGTCTCTTAATAATGAAAAGAAAAAAATCAATCCTTTTCACTCAAATTCTCATTTGATTCCCAACCACCAGGATATTCAATGTCAAAATCTTACATTAGTTTTTCCAGATTACAGCATCACTCTAGAGAAGAAAACTAGGGGCACTCTTGGCTTAATGGGAACTTTATAATTAATAGTTCCATTAATGGATATCTTCTGATTTTATAAAATGGAAAATATAGCACTGATTTCAGAATGAACAGTTATAATGTGGGGATCACAAATACCCAAGACTAAGACATTATTATATACATAGCATTCTCTTCAAGGAAGCTAGACAACATCAGAATGTTTTCCATAACACACACACACACAAAAAAAAAAAAAAAAACCAAGGAGTTATGTCACTTTAAATAAATAACTGTTTCTGTACTGCTGGCTTGGCACAGTGCAGACTGATTGAGACAAAACAATAGCCAAAAAAAATTATATCATTCTAATGATAATGAGCTTAGAGGGACAGACAGCTAAAGATACCTTGGGTTACCTATCTGCAGGTCTACTGCTTTTGTATTAAAAAGAAGCTTGCTGGGCACTGAAGTTTAGTATTCTCCTTTGTGAGCATGTGGCTACTTGCCATTTTAAGCACCCATGAGGAGTTCTTGAAGCATAACTCTTCTTGCCCAAATCAGATCAAGATCTCTTTTGTCCAGGTATGCTCACATGACTGCTAACTTGCAACAATCAACATAGTCCCTGTGCTTCAGCCAATGTAACACCAATTGGATGCATGATTTTCCTCTAAACTATTGGTCAAAATTAGATGTATGTTTGAGACTTCCTATTGATTTAGTTAAAGAAACAAATAATCAACAACATAGACTAAGTGTCAGCAAACTGTAGCTCACAGGCAAAATGGAGAACTACATCTGTTTCCAGGAATAGTGTTTTATAGGAAATTTCTTGTCATTTAACCATTCTTGTTACAGCACCAGATTTCAATATGTTTTCCAGGTAGCATGGCTGAGAATATTTAATAACAGGCCATTCATTAAAAGTGTGCTGATCATTGTTACATAGATAAGAAAGAATAGGACGTGCAGTTCTTTACAAGCATGAAACTATATGCAGGAAGACAAAAGGCAAGAGCCAAATTTAGGCATAGGCTGCATTACAGCACTCATGGAGAAAGTTTTAAGTAGTTTTCTTTTTTTCCCAGGATTTTTGTCATCATATTCATGATATCACTGCCAACAGTAATGTCAAAAAACTTTCCCACTGTGCTTTGACATCTGCAAGTCATATTGCTTATTCTAAACTATCATGAGTTGACCTTTGTGTATATAGTGTGACATAAAGATCTAGTTTCAATGTTCTGTAGGTGAATATGCAGATTTATCATTTAACCACACTGTCCTTTTCTATTGGGTCTTCTTGGAACTCTCCTCAGAGATCAATTGACTGTATGTGTGTGGGTTTCCTTGTAGACCTTCTACTCGCTTTCATTACTCTGTGACTGTCTCTAAGTTATTAGAGCACAGACCTTCAAGCTGCCCCTCCCTGGTGCAAAAATCAGTCCATCCTGTCCCCATGCAGCTTTCTCTGAGACAGAGTTAAAAAGCTGCACAGTTGCTATGGTGTTGTGGCTCCTCTCCCTGAAGACTGCAAGATAAGATTATGGTCTTCTTCCACTGTATTCATCCCCCCCTTGACCATCCCATTCTCTCATATTCTCATCCCTTCTCTCCTCACCATTATCACTCCCCCAAGTTTACCCAGTAGATCTCATCTAATTTCCTTTCCCAGGGCCATCCATGTGTCCCTGTTAGGGTCCTCCTTGTTACCTAGCTTTTCTGGAGCTGTTGATTATGCAAGAGGTATCTTAATAGAGATAGCTACTATAGGGTTAGAGAGAAACCTGGTGATAGGATAATTCCCAGGAATCTACAAGGACGACCTCAGCTAAGACTCCTCACAATAGTGGACAGGGTGCCCAAACTGGCCTTCCCTTGTAATCAGAATGGTGAGCACTCCAACTATCATGATAGAGCCTTCATCCAGTAATTGATGGGACCAGACACAAAGATCCACAACCCAGAACAAGCTCCAGGAATCCAGTCGAAGAGAGGAAGGAGGGAATGTATGAGCAAGGGAGGACAAGATCATGATGGAGAAATCTACAGAGAAAGCTGAAGCAAACTCATAGAAACTCATGAGCTCTAGACAGACAGTGATACAGACTCCAAGGGACCAAACTAGGCCTTCCATTTGTGGAAGACAGTTGTGAAGTTTGAACTATCAGAGGGGCCTCTGGCAATAGGACCATGATACAAACTTGGTACATGGACTAACTTGTTGGAGCTCATTCCCTATAGCGGAATTCCATCCTCAGCCTTAATTCATAGGAGAAGGGCATGGACATGCCCTAACCCACTTTGTCAGACTTTGTTGACTCCTCATGAGAGCCCCTACTTGTGAGGAGGCATGGGCTAGGGGTGCGTGGGGGTTGGGGGTTAAGAGGGAGTGGGAGGGAAAACTGTGGTGGAAATGAAAAAATATTTAAAGAACAAATAAATTATAAGAAAAAATTTATGGTTCCACATAATTCTTTCCCCTTGGTACTAAATCAGATTCAATTGTAAGGCATGGTACAGAACTTCCTGCCAGGCACTAAAAACCTACACAAATAAGAAAGTTCTTTTGTTTTCCAGGTTTCTGAGGAGAAAGTGAAGTGCTGCCTTTTGGTATGATGTTATATCTCTCCTAAACTCTCTACCTCAAGGCCTGATGATAGCCCTGGTGGTCAGAAGTCTACCTCTCCCAATAAAGCTCTTCAAAATAGTAATTTTGTTTCAGTCTCTTTCTTAGACCCAAAACATCTGACCTGCACCTCCTATATATAACATACACTCATACCATGTTAGTTTAGTACTGTAGTGTTGTAATATACTAGCAAGTCAGGCAGTATGATGCCTTCAGCTTTGTTCCCTCTCAAGATGGTTCTAGGCACTGAAGACACATTGCTGGTGGGAATGTAAAATGGTATGGTAGTTACAGAAAACTTCATGGAAGCTTCTCAGAAAACAAAGATGACTGAAGTAATGCTTCCCTTATCTACAGGAACACACCCTTAGCCCACCACAAGACATAGGAAACTATAAACCACTATAGATTGTATCAAACAGTAAATGAAACCTAGTATTTCCACACACAAACACACACACGATTAAGTTTAACTTATAACTCAGGAATGATAAGATATTAACAGTAATAATGAAAAATAAAGCACAAGCACAATATTTTAAAATGAATGTTAATTATATGGGTATTTTTGTCTTCCAAAATATATATACATATACATATATATTGTTTTTCAGTCTACATATGTATTATTCATGTTGTTCCCCTGTTAGATAAACAGAAGTAATAAGGTAAATACATGTATGGCATTTATTAGAGTAGCTTACAGACTATGATCTAGCTAGTCCAACAATGACTGTGTCCCATTGGACAGTCTAAGAATCCAGTAGTTGTTCAGTCCATGGGCCTGGATGTCTCAGCTGGCCTTCAGTATACATTGGAACCTGAATCCCAAAATTGTAAGCTCCAATATCAGTGAATAAAGAGTAAGGGAAAGCAGACAAAGAACCAAAGCTTCCCTCTTCCATGCCCTTTATATAGGCTGCCATTAGCAGGTATGTCCCAGATTAAAGGTGTGTCTTCCCACCTCAATAGTTTGGAATTAAAGGTGTGTCTTCCCACTTCCAATGACTTAATTAAGAAAAATCCCTCTCAGGTGTACCCAGCCGATTGGGTTTTCTTTAATCCTAGATGTAGCCAAGTTAACAATCTAGAGAAACGATCACAATGTAGAAGTTCCAGGCCATTCAGGGCTATATAATAAGACCATGTAATATTCTGAAATGTAAAACAAATCTAAATATTCATCAGTAGACGAGCAGATAAAAAAAATGAGGTTTATATTCAGCCTTAAAGGAGATAAGAATCCAACATTTACAAAAACATGGATAAACCTTGAGTGCTTCATGTCAAGTCATTAAGCTCATCATAGAAACATGACTATTGGACAATGGTACTTACATGAGTCATCTAAAATTGTCAAACTCTTAGAGGCAGAGAGTAGGATGGTGGTTTCCTGCAGCTGGGGAGGGAGGAATGAGCTGCTACTTGAATAGTCTAAAATTTCAGCTCCATGAGATGAGTACACTCAGTCAACATTACGTCCCTGCATCCTCAACAATTTAAGAGGGGAGATCACACAAAAAGTGTCACTATAACAACATATCAACTTGTGATTACTTTTTCAAAACAGTGCTAGGGTTCATAACATGTAGCAGCTATATTAACAGCAATACCACAGGATTGTTTTAACAGTAACAGCAAAATATTTGACACTGTAATGTGGGCAAGGAAGGCATCCTACTAAGCTTTGAAGAAGCCAAATATAATTTAGTTCAGGATAATTGTGTTGATAGTGTGTTCAAGTTAACAAGATGTGGCTACATTATCATATTTGATCTTCAAAATAGCCCTGAAAATGGAAGATAAATATTCATACTTATAGAAGTCAATAGCTGCTGATGTCACGTGGCTTGCAAAAAAAAGTGCTGGAATGGTCTCTTCATGTCCTTATTCCATATGTAACACCCATATACCATCTCATACTAACTTTCATTGTCCCGAGTCACTGAAAAGTGACTTTTACAAAAAAAAAAAAAAAACCACCAAAATTGTAAAAATTTAAAAGCATTTATAATTAGTGCAATCAATATCTTGAATGGTGTCTGTTCCCTGTTCTGAATTTTCCTCCTAAATCTTTCAAAGGATGACCAGTGGTCAATGACACACTTAAATAAGATTAAGAGGAGCTGTCCAGGTCAGAAGTGCTGTCTGTTCCTTAGCTGTTATTCAGGCTGAAATATTTTTCTTAAGTTCTGTTTCAAGAAGGTATTTTAAAAGGCAATCTTTTGAGCATCCTATAGTGATAATTATACTTATACGTCTTTTCAAAATATTTGACTGCTTACATTATTGTGGGTAGACGAAATATAAAAATCAATATTTAGTTCAAAGGAGTGCACAAAAAGTAAGCATTCTCTATTTCGAGACAGTATTTCTATTTGACTTGGAGTTCATGTCTTTTAGAAAGGCTGACTGCTAAGAAATGTAATCGAATCAACAGTAAAGGAGCTCAAATGTTAACAGTAACCACCTCTGGGTATGTGATGTACTGTCTCCCAGTGACTATCACACTCCAAAGTGCCCTTCTCATTATATGTGCATATTGGTGGATGAGGAGAGATAACCCAGAACCAATCTGAGAGATGTAAAAGGATGTCCATGAAAAGCATCAAAAGTCAGAAAGTGATCATTATGTCTTACAGTGCATCAAAGAGATGTGAATGAGGACCCCACCACATCAGATCATTTCAGGTTCCACGTTGGAGAGCTGTTTCTTAAGTATCTGAGCCACTATAGTTCCTCTCTGAAACACTCCAGACACATCCTCTCATGGGTGCGTGAGGACAAATGCCTGTAATGCAAAACTGTGAGCTCAATGGGAGTAATGTCAAGTATGAGGAAGTAAATCAATATTCACTTTCACTTTCGTTTCTATGAATAGTTTACCCAGATTTCCTGAGTAGTTGATCTAAAATTCATACCACTGTGACCTCATAGTATATCCATAGACATCTTGTGTAGGTCACTACTAGAATCATTATTTATTATAATAGATAATTACAGAATCTATTATGTGTATTACAGCAACACAGATTTGCTGTACACACAACACAGTGTAACATACACATAAAAAAATACAAGTTTCTAAAGAAAAATCTCAAGTGTGTCTGAAGAATATTTGAAATAAAGAAGCTATAATGCAATTAACATCTTCCTTCTTTCAAGTTTCTTCTATAAAATGTAGATTAGAAAGATAGATAACAGATATATATGTTTGGGAGCAAGATTAGGGATAGGCAAAATGAAGAACTTCACTTTGTCTCTTTGTCTCATATGTTCCAGAAGAATTTGCATGACAAGCATGTAATGCTTCGCAAATAAGAAGGAAGCAGACCTTTCCTTGCTCCTTCTTCCACCAGTTTTTCAACAATGTAGTCCAGTTCCTCAGACCTACCAGATACACCCCCATGTGCCCCCTGTCTTCAGAAGCTTTAGCATATCTCCCAAGTAACAATGAACTTGTTATATTGTATCTCTTCTGTTCCCACCGTTGTCTTGCTATAAACTTTATAAAGGGTAAGAATTACATATGACCTTTAGGATTTCGAACCCTGAAACTTGATAGCATCTGGAAAACACTAAATACAAGGAACTCATTAAAGAACAATTAAATCACAACTATAGCTACATTCTGCCATATAAAAACATACTATGACTTGGGCTTTATGGTAATCACACTATATCAGTTATTTCCCATGATTTTTCAAGAAGGCTCTATGGAGTATGCTATGATAATGTCAAGTTTACAGATGAGGAAAATTAGTTTTGTAGAACTAGGTAATTTGTCAAGGTAACACAGTAAGAGGCACTTCTGGAATCTAAATCCAGACAGTAGGAATCCATTGTATATGCCCACAGCCTCTCTGCCACACTGAATGAATAAGCAAGCAGTTCTGCAAGAATGAATAAAAATGAAGGTTTTGTACCTAAGGAAGAACTCTGCTTAAGAGACAGGAGATGTTAGAATACAAAACCTTTTAGGGAAACCACTGGCAGGGCTGGTGGAGTACCACCACAATAATAAGTGCCACCATTAGTGGGAAAGGCAAATAAATCTAAGTGGTTTGTGGACTTTCAGCAAGTGTCACATCCTCTAAGGTAAACATTCAAATAGCTAAAATAATACTTTTATTGCTAAATTATTTACAAGAATAATTTTGATATAAAAATGCATATATGGATTCTAGACATAGTGTAAAAGATTACCAGTCTACAGTCCACACCTGCAAAGAAGCTAGGAAACAAGGAGCATCATAATAGAGACATGCATGGTCTCCCAGTGAAGCAGAAAGGGACAAGAACCCCTGAACAAATGGGGAGGAGGGGAGGAGGGGAGAGATGTACAAGAAAGAGGAGGGGAAAGGGGGAGGAGAGGAGGGGGAGGAGAACAAGAGGGATCAGGAAGATTGAGTGGGGAGATGAATAGAGGAGAGCAAGAAAAGAGACACATCAATAGAGGGAGCCACTGTAGGTTTAAAGAGAAATCTTGCACTAGGGAATTGTACAGAGATCCAAAAGGATGTCTAGGACCCTAAGCAATTGTGGAGAGGCTACCTTAAATGTTCATCTCCTATAATGAGAATGATGGCTACCTTTAATGCCATCCTAGAGCCTTCATCCAGTAGCTGATGGAAGCAGAAGCAGAGATCCACAGCCAAGCACTGAGCCAAACTCCTAGACTCCAGTTTCAGAGAAGGGGGAGTGATTAGCAAAGCAGTCAAGACTACACTGGGAAAACCCACAGAAATACCTGACCTGAGCAATTGGGAATTCATGGACCCCAGTCTGACAGCTGGGGAACCAACATAGGACCAAACTAGGCCCCCTGAATGTGGGTATCGCTTAGGAGCACTGGGCAGTCTATGGGGCCTCGAGCAGTGGAACTAGAATGTATCCTTAGTGCACAAATGGACTTCGGGAGCCCATTCCCCATGAGGGATACTCTCTTAGCCTAGATACACAGGGGAGGGCCTAGGCCCTGCCCCAAATGACTTGACAGATTTTAATGATTCCCTCATGGAAGTCCTCCTTCCTGGTGAGTGGATGGGGGATGGGTTGGGGGTTCATTAGTGGGCATGGGAGGATGGGTGGGAAAGGGACCTGGGATTGATATGTAAAATAAGATTGTTTCTAATTTAAATAAAATTTATGTAAAAAATTGGCATTTGTAACAGTTACTTATCTTGATAAAAATTAAAATTAATACCATAAAAGCCCCATTTCTTGATCTCTCTCTTTCATGATAGAAAGAAGTTCAATTTGCAAAACATTTTTCTCTTTATTAGCACCTTCATTTTGATGCTCTGATTCAACAAAATCAATAAAAATAATTCCCTACATCTATAACTCCACAAAGGCAAGCACTATCAACACACTTTTAATTCTTGAGTTAGGAAAGAAGCAAAGACTTCTACACTACGGTGATAATTTCAACACTAGGTTAACTGAAGATACTTAATTTAAGTACTCAAACCCTTATCTATTAAGGGGCAACACTGGTCAGAGCCCAGTATTAAATTAGAATGTTCAATGCCATTGCGATTGCAGAGTAATTCATGGACCAAAGTCAACCTGGCTAAAGTACCTTGGAGTTTTCTGAAAACCTTCTGGTCACCCTACCAATGATTAAGGGCAGGGAATAAATACCCTCTGTTCCTTGATGAACCACACCCTGGTCCTATTTGAGAACTATAAATCTATTAGCTTGAGGGCTCTAAAACATTTCATCCACCAATCTTTATCAGAGTCCAGAACATAGGCTTCTCTTCATATATCCTTCCTTTCAGGACAGGAGGCATCCCTAATTCCAGATTTATAGAAAAATACCAAAACCAATGTATGTTCTTCGAGGACAGCCATTAGGGCTCTATTAGTCTGAGCTGCTACACCAACCACAAGGATGTTATTTTAAAAGCATCATGAAGTTTTACTGAGAAAAATTCAATTCACTTCTATTTTCTTCTAATAATGCTTAACCATTTGCTGGACTACAGTGTGACTCAACATTCTGTGATAGCCAACATTGATTTCTGTATCTTCAACAGTCTGTTTAAAATCAACAGCTTTAAAATGTTTAATTTCAAGTGATTCAATGGATTTTTATTTTGCTAATACCAGAGTTATTTTTAATAAATGAGGGTGTTTTGATGTTTTCTAATATAGCCTTTCAACTGGGAAAGCAATTATTATGTAAATGTTTTCCAATGAAAAAAGGAGCATGATTGCCTGCCTCCAACTGCTCTGCAGTATCAATTCAGTTTTCAGACAGTCTAGCCCTGCATCCTCCAGCAGAAAGTGATTGTGGTATGGGCACAAACCAGCCCCCTTCACCCTGCTCCTTCCTGGAGCCTAGAAGTTAATCTGCTTCTGGGGACACTTTTTAGGGGTTCATCTGAACAAGGAGGCTAGGAACAACATAAAATGAAATTATATGAAGTGGATGAGAAAGGAGATTACACTTCACTCATCAGAGTTCTGCTTATTGAAGTCTATTCTGGCAGTTCCGGGTTATGTTGATGATCCCAGTGCATAACTGGTGTTAAGCTCTTTTCCTCTGCAGAGTGTCAGGATTTACGTGATAAGTTATATGGCTATCCTGTCCATGGGGACTAGAAAAAATCCATATGCTTACTTCATTGACATTGATAGAACCCCAGATTCTAAGAGAGGGGACATGACCCAGGGCCTCACTGCTGACTAGCCCCAGCTCTGTGAAACACACATTCACTTGTCCCTACACTCAGAGCTGATGCTTCAGACATTTCAATTGTACCTAATTTCCATCAATGTCCTGTAGTTCAGTGGCTGTATTTTTCTTCATTTTATGCTTTTTAAAACAGTGTTTCTGTGAGAGTCATAATAAATTAACATGAAAAAGCAAATAGTTATGGTGGAATTAATGAATATGACTAAGTATTACTTTCATTAGCTTCTCGTTGTTACTCTTATAGATAAACATACACAGTGGGGTCAACTTTATGAAAATACGGTCTTTCCTAAGGGATTCAGAGAATGAAAAATGTCACCTTGTGATTTTATCCAATATTGACATTAGATTACAAAATCCAGACCTCCGAGGTCTCCTCATTTCCAATCTTAGGTATTGGGTGAATTCACTGAACAAATACTTCAAACTCTATATTTTATTTAGTCAATATAAATCATAATCAGTGGGTTATAAATAATGTGACTGCTTTCATCGGGGTCACTGGAGATAACTCAAAGTAGTCATCATGTATGCTATGAACAAAGGCACTTAACTATTCCCATGAGAAGCTTGACTTCACTTTGTCAAGAGAGAATACTCTTACAGTTGTCAGAGAAACACTGTTGTTGTTTACTCTTTTTGCATACAGCAAACAACAATCCTTTAAAAATACTTGGCTGGTCATCTTTTGTTCACATAGAATGGTTCACTGTCTCCTTCTCTTAATTTCCAAATCCTAGAAATGTTTTCAGTGAATACCTTACCTAAAGGCCACCTCTCCTTACTTCTCACTTATTCTTACCTATGTATGTTCATGCATGCATATGTACACTGTAGACTCACTCTGTATTCCCAACAACAGAGGTGTATGCAAATGAAGGGTAAATGTTTCTTTTGTTCACTATGTCTCTCTAGTAATCAGGTCAATTATTATTAAATGAATGGGATTAAGGTCTACCAGGGTGTCCAACCTTTTATAATTGAGGCATTATGTTGTCATTTACAAAATTCATGCTTCAAATCACACACAAAAAAATCATGTTTTAAGTATAGAATTCTGTGTTGAACTGCATTACTTCATATAGCTTGTACATGAATTGGTTTCAAAAATTCGTATTGAAGTGTCTAAACTTCTGAAACTGAAGACCACATTTCTTTGACTTTTAAATAAATCCCCACTGAGAAGTACATTTTGAAGAGTGTTAACAAATACAAATACACAAAAACTTTCTGTATAGACTTTGGGACTAATTAATTTTGTTGTGTGACTTATTTATATTTGTAAAATCTTTTAAAATAAATTCAAAAAAGCTTTCTGGGAGGGAAACTACAACTAAAAACAAAATAACTCTAATCCCAAGCTTTTATAACCAATATTTCAATTTTTGCCTAGTTGGTCTACAAAATTTAACAGTATTTGTGACCAAGGAAATCCTTCTAGCATCTTCAGTTCATGAAAGCCAAACTATTTCCATAATTACAAACAAAACTTTAAAAAGTTAATCTTCCTTGGGGAGTAGAGTAAAAGTCACTACTGAAGAGAACAGATTACAGTTTCATTGAACTGAAACTTGAAAAGGTAATGCTAAGCCAGGTGATTGCTAACTGCAATGCCCTGTTCTGGGAGCCCTCTTGGTACCTGTCATTTCCTATAAGTCACTTATAACAGGTCACTTTTAACTACAGGGTGCTTTCCAGGTCACTTGACCTCCCTACCCATGGAAGCCATACCAGGGAAGGCCACCTACCCAAAACTCAGCCAATCAATTTGTGACGGGTAAACAATCTAATGGCTGCATCCTAGGAACTAGCATGTTTCTCTCTCTATCTCTCTCTGTCTCTGTCTCTCTCTGTCTGTCTTTCTCTCTCTCTCTCTCTCTCTCTCTCTCTCTCTCTCTCTCTCTCTCTCTCTCTCTAAGAAAGATCAAGAAAACACTGAAAGTCCATATTTGGTTTTAGCTTGCCTCCTAGGAAATTCAGTAATATCCAGGGGAAAATGGGACTGGAAACACATCACAATTGACTGTCATGAAGAAGGGCACTGTTGGGCTAATGACCCCTTGTGGCAGATAGGGAGCATCTTCCTATTTTTTTTTTCTCTGAAATGTAATTTCAAGAAAGGGATCACAAAACAAAAATAAGTAAGTTTATCAGTAAATGTTTTATTACCTAATTAACAGTCCCCATAACAATTTTCCAAACTGTTAGAAACCATTGGAACTACACATGTACTTACTAACTCAAAGCCTAGGACAATCAGTTGCCATGGCTTCAAAGAAAAGAAATGCTGTTATTTCCACTTAAAGACACTAAGCAATACTGAATGATTACTTTTCTAATTAATCAACAAAAGTTTTCTCAAAAAAGACTTCACAGTGGAATTAAATCTTGACTCTAAGAATTTCCTTCTTTATATCACTCATTCTCCATGATTGAGCTCCAGAAAGGGGGATAATGGGGACACAGACACACTGACATCCATTTGCAGGCTTTGTCTGCATGGGCTTCAACAGTATCCAGAAAGAAGGTGAGTCCAAGCCTGGCTCATCAGCCTGCCTCTGGCTCTGGGTCAGCCTCTGCTGTGTTAACCCGATGCAGATATACTGAGAACAATGCTTAATGTCTTCTCGGGGGTCTACTGTGGAGTTTCATCTTTGCCTACTACTGTAATCTCACGTTGTTGACTGGGGGAGAGGACTGAGTTCAGCTAGTAAGTGACGAGAACTAGCAAAGTTCACTTTGGATTATAATGATAAACTGATTCACCGACATTTTCAATTTGTTAGATTCCTTTGAATGAATACAATTTGTTTTGGTGACCATTTTAGTTGTGTAAGACTAGCTTTATTGAGATGCAGTTCATATGACATATAATCAATCCACTTAAAATGTACAGATCAGTAAGTTTTACATACCCCACTGTACAACTGTCACCACCATACATTTTAGGGTATTTCTGTACCCCTTAAAAACAAGCAAATGACCCTGTACTCATTATCAGTCCCTCTGTGGCCCTCTGTCATGCCTGTGGAAAGTCACTAACCTGTCACTGTTTTTGTGCATTTACCTATTCTAGACATGTCGCAGAAATAGAATCAAATAATCTATAGTCTGTGATTCATTCTTTAATGATACTGCATCACACTTACACAGTTTTCCAGACACTAAAGATGTGATTAGATATTTCTACCTGAAAAACGCATGGTTTTCTGAGTTCATGCCTGTCTCTGTTTCTGAAGGAAATCACAATCCTGGAATGACTCTTGATAAAAAGAATAAAAGAAAGCCACCAGGTCCTTTGAATATAATTTTCTACAGGAAGTGAAAAAAACCACATTTCTACTAACCCACTTATTGTTGACTATGGTCTTCCTACCATATTTTACTAAAAACATATGGAAAACAGAGAGAATATATGATATGGTTTTAGGAAGGAAAAGTGGTCCAAGGGATAGGGGAGGGACCAGAGATGGGTTTGATTTAAATCATTGTATACAGGCACAAATATTGAATAATTTTAAAAAGTATTGTTGAATTCGATAAACAGTAAACCTTGTACTATTAAAATATATTTTGATAAAATCACAGTGTTTTTAAGTGGCAAAGAGTAAGCATACAACATTTTGAATGCTTCAATGTCTGGTGTATTAGAGGATAGCTGAGTTGCTCTCTCTGCTTTATTATTCCATCCATCACAATATCACACATCTGGAAAATTCCATCTATATGCACAATAGGCTAACAGTTTTTAAAAAGAGACAAAGGCCTCTTTTGTTAGGAACAAAGGTAGATTTCATCTCATAGATGGGTCTTGGGGACACTAGCGGTCCCCAGGCCATCTTTTCACAACTGCTGATCTCAATTCTGCTCTAACACTAACAGGGACACTTTTCATTTAGTTTTTTTTTTCCTTGTGCAATCAACAAAGGTATTTTCAGGATGGACTTGTGGGTAGAAACAAGACCAGAAAACATCCTGAATATTATTTTCAAAGCATTTATCTGCCATATTGTGTACACCTGGCTAGATCTTATTTAAAGTAGGCAATCAAAATGAGATGCGTCACACACTGGTGTCTTTCTTGCCTATTCTAAAGTACTGTTTATATCAGCAAGTGTAATAAGACTCTATCTGCTGCTCAAATGCTCGAATATTCTAGTGCTGTCTGCACATTCAACACCTGTTATGAACCCAGAAATGCAAGTTTCACTTCCTATCCAACTTCTCTATCTCTATGGTTATGAAAGACTCCTATGACTCCTTGTGTTTGTATTTGGAAATAATGAAATACCCTTGAAATTTTCTAAAATGGATATGAATGTCACAGTATTAAAATAATTGTGCTGGTGTTGATATCTGAAAGAATGGATTTAATGGTCAGAGTGTTGGTTGATCTTTCCTTAATAATTATGCTCTGTTTTATAATGTAAGGGCGATGGTATGCTCAGTAACTTCAAATACACCTTCCACCCTGAAATGGTTACTGATGTGCACTCAAGTAGAAACCCAAGTGAAGTTTATCCAAAGTTCTGGACCCCAAGGTATTTTCTACTTTAATTTCAAATAATGGCTCAAAATCAAATTAAAACACTAGATTGTGAGCCTTGGGGTGGTAGTGCATATTTTTAATCCCAGCACTCAGAAAAAGACAGCTGTGAGTTTGAGGTCATCCAGGTCTACAAAGGGAGTTCCAGCAAAGCTACGACTGTTACATGGAGAAACCCTTTATCTAATAAACAAAACACAAACAAACCAAAGCCCAATAGATAGTAAGTTATACCAGTAGCCTGGGCACCTACTTGACAATGTCTCCTTCAAGAGCAATCACTCTCTTTATGATCTTCTGTTCTGGGTTTTTAGGAGACCTAGGATAAAAAGATAAGGTCATATGATCAGCTATGCTGCTGTTATTTTAGGAAAAATTCAATAAATGGTTCAACAAAATCAGCTGTAGTAAAACCACTGCAGAATGCTTTGCACACATGGTTCAATATCAACCTTACTTGGGTTTAAGTGACCCGAGATACTGTGGAGATAACTATGAATTTTCAAACCTCTGAGAATAAAGAAGCCATGGAAAGACTTAACTGAAAAGCACAGAGGGAATATGGATAAAGTTGTTACAGTCTGGCAGTCCTAGTACGTAGAGGTGGAGGCAGCAAGAGTTTCCACACACAGCAAGTTCCAGGCCAGTCTGGGCTACAGGAGACCCTGTATAAAGTCAAATAGAAACCAAGAAGGACGAACAACTTAGATGTTAAGGGATAAAGATTATTAGTATGTTGATATTAAACACAAGTACTTATAAAATGATTTATAGGTGACATTTCTTTTAACTGATAACACACTGTCACATTCAAATCACTTTAAAACTAAAAGACAATCTTCTAGAATACCACAAAATATTTTTCTAAAAAGGAGGCAGAGAATTTTGTTAAATCATATTGAAGTTCAGTGATGTGATGATTATAGAATTCAGAGAAATAAACAACAGTGCTCCTGATAGTTAAAAGAAATTGACAGATTTTGATATAGCTAAAAAGGGATTTTCGATTTTAATCTCCTTTGTGATGAGAAAGTTTTACTCAAAGACTCACTACTTAAATAAATCCCCATCTATCCTGGAATATGCACCCCAAGTGATTCTTTCCCACATTAGATGAGGATTGATCTGTGGGGTCAAGAGAGTATGGGAGAGGAAAGGGTCTAGCATGGCTGAGATTTGCTTATAAAATAGTCTTTCTGATTTTCTTGAGCTCTTCTATTCCTTCTCTGCAGCAAGCCATATCCGATCTGAGCAACTCTACAAAAATAGTCACAAGGGGGAAGAACTCAGTCTGCTAATGTCCCAGCAGTGAGCTCAGAAGCATGTCCCAGTGCCAGAGAAGCCTGGAGAAGCTGTAGTCCTGAGCAACGGCTTGACTGCATTCCTGGAGAAACCATGTGCTGATGCCCCACCTAGGCTGCCCTTGGGAAATGTGTAACATCAGTGTTTGTTGATTTAAGGTGGTAGGTATTGGAGGAATGTGTTCTGCAGCAATAGACAGATAACTCCACCTTAATATGGACAATTCCCTGCTGATAACATTTTTAACTTCCAATTTAACAAACTTGTTTCAAGCATCAGATCATATATCATATAAATGATTATTTAATGTGTACTTGAAAATCAACCAGAGATAAAATATTTTCATGACAATTCATATTTTGAACTAACATGTTTTTAAAAAGAAATGCGAAAGTATAAAAACAGAAATAGAATTAGAAAATCTGTGTGTTCTGAATTAAAGGAGTTACAGTACGATTTATATCCCACAACACATCTTACAGAGAAAATAAAATTACATAAAATAGCTGTAATTACATTCATGTGATTAAGAATATTCTTTATTTTGAAGGGAAATTGGATCAGAGATTTGACTGGCTACTTTCAACAAACTGAGTAACTCTTATTCTATAAGTTTCGTGTCATTAACAGACAATTATAAATCTAAATTTATGGAAGGGTTCTTTGTACAGGCAGCTTAAAAGACTATCTAGAAAATGACTTTCTAGCTCTTTCATTCCATTCTCTCCAGACCTCCTCTTAGTCCTGCTGCCACTTGCCTGAAGAAGCCTCTCCTCCCTCCCACGTCCATTCTCTTGGTGGTGACCCTAACTCTTTCCCGGTGTCAATCTGAGCCTTTCCTTTTATCCATCTCTAATCCTTTGTGTCACCCATGACTCACAATTACACTCTCTGTCAAGGACCTAGAGCCACCACACTTACCCACTATCAAGAGTAGTCAAGAGCAACCAAAGAACATTCATATATCAAAGACAAGACTAGGCAATTAGAAACAAATTGATCATTATATAACAATACATATTACAACTTCAGATACCTGGATTCCTGAAAAAAAAAAAAAACACAAACATGTATAATCAAGACAATATACCTATTCAGGAAGCCAGCAGCCCAACTGCAATAAACTCTGGGAAAAGCAGTGTAGCTGATGCACAAGTTAAGGACTTCAAAATAACAATTTTGACTATGTTCAAGGACCTTAAAAGGATATGAATATGCCTTAATGGAGACTGTGAAAATACTAACATTTGAATAGAATAATAAAAATATTTCAAGACATAAAAGTAAAACTTAACTAAGAAATAAAATCACCAAAGAAAAGCCAAACTGCAATAAAAATGGAAATGAACTACTTAGGATGCAAAACAAAAACCTCAGTGATTAAACCTCACCAACAGATTGTAAAACACAGAAGAGAGAATTTAAGTCTTGAGGATAAGGTGGAAGAAATGGATAGCTCAATCAAAGAAAATGTTAGATCTAAAAATCTGGGATCAAAATATTCAGGAAAATCTAGGACACTAGGAAAAGAACAAACCTGAAATAATAGGTATAGAGGAATGAGAAAAAACCCAGATCAAAAATATTTTTTTTTTTTTTACAAAATCATAGAAGTAAATTTCTCCAATTAAAAGAAGGGGGTTCTCATAAAGGTACAAAACCATACAGAACACCAAATATACAGGACCAGAGAAGAAATTCCAAAGTGACAATAATTATCAAAATACTAAGTGTACTGAAAAAAGAAAGGATATCAAAGCTGTATGAGAAAAAGACCAAGTAACATACAAACACAGACCAATTAGAATCACATCCAAGTTCTCAATGGAGACTCTAAAGCCAGAAAGGCCTGGACAGACAGATGTGCTGCAGACTCTAAATGCCAGCCCAGACTCCTATACCCAGTAAATTAATGATCAATCACAATCAATGAACAAAGAAAAAAATCCCACGATAAACCAAATTTAAGGAAATTTGATTTACCATTCCAGTTCTAGATAGCACTGGAAGGAAAACGTCAGTCTAAGAAGATTGGCTACACCCAAGAACATATAAGGAATACATAAACCCAGGAAAATAAACAAAAAGACCAAAAGAATGATAAAAAATCACCCACACCATAACAAAAAATAACAGGAATAAACACTGAGAACTAATAATTCACTATTAATGGTATCAATTTCCCAAATAAAAAGACATAGACTAACCTTAGATTAGAAAACAGGATCCATTTTTCGGCTGTATCTAAAAAATACAGCTCACTATCAAGAATAAGATACCACCTCAAGTGGAAAATATGGGAAAATGGGCCCATGAAGCAAGCAGGTATAGCTATCTGCCAAAATAAACTCCAAACCAAAATCATTCAGAAGAGATAGGGAAGGACACTACATGCTTATCAAAGAAAAGATTCAGCGAGAAAATACTACAATTGTAAACATTTATGCACCAAACACAGAGAGCCAAAGTTCATAAAAGAAATTACAGCTAAAATTTCAACTGAATGTGTGATTTGGAGATGGAAATCAGAAAGCCTTGCTGTTATTACTGGACTACAACATCCGTCTCTAATTACCAGAAGAAAAATGTGCATCTCATTTATTGAGGAAGATCAGGAAGAATCCAAAACAGAAAGCAGCAAGTCATATTACTAAAACTTTCAATGGCCAGATTTTTGGCTTATTGGGAATGTGGTTTCGTAAATGGCAATATCCACCATAAGATGTTACCTAACAAAAATGCTCAATGCAGAAGTAACATCTGAACTAACTCTAAAATTCTCCTCCTAAATTGAAGTAGAACGAATGCTAATAAAGTATTATAAAAGAAACCCCCTTTTAAAAAAAAGTTGTGCCAACAATCAATAGGCTTCTGAGATACTCGAGAAGTATTCTGCATTTTGCACTAATTTGTATTTTAAGATCATGATGCAAAATAGAATATATAAAGTGAGCTATCTATATAATTAAAGTCTTATGAATTACTACTTTAAACACACCTGTAAATTTTAATGTAATATTAAACTCATGAATCTAATCAAATAATTCAAAAATGAAACAAGCTATTACTAACATTAATTCCATTGCTCCTTAAAATCTATACCTATATTTTAATCATTAGGCTGTTGAATGCATTACTTTGAAGTAAGTAGAGGTGGTTAAGAGTTATTACAGATTTGCATCATAAAAGTTATTAAACTTCTCTTTGTCTGAATTTTCTTGGCTATTTGCCTGTCTCCTAGCCAATGTGAGAAATAACAAGTGAAGGATTGGGTCTTATTTCGGGAGTACAATGCATCCTGCCTAATAAATACTAAAATTTGCATTTGAACTTGTAACTTTAATGTTTTTACAATATGCAATATTTTATAGTTTTAATTTCTGGGACCTAAGTTATAAACATTCTATCTTATGCTCATGATTTAATCAGGAGGAAGTCTGGATGAGAAGTGTAGTGGCATTTCATTTCACCTGTACTTTGTGGATCTCAGGGGGTGGTGTTTAGTGTGATATAATAAGATCCAGTCAGAAGAAACAAGATCTAACACACCCATGACAGGATGCCCCATGAATTTCTGTGGAATTTCACTTTCTATTGTGATTAATGTGTTACCAGTTTAAAGTGGTCACAGGCCAAACACAGTTATGTCTTTGTTCACAAAAGTCTCTGTAACTGATTTATGTTCTTTCACGTGCCCTTGGTGGACCAATGGGAAGACATGTTTTATGGAAAGTAAGTCAGGAGTACCTGTCTCATTCTCTCACTTCCTGACCCCACTGCCTCTTGATGTCACTGAGATGCCTGTAACTAGGCATATCTATTCTTTGATTTGTGTTGAAATTATAAAACCTCAATTCAGTGAGTTAGGTAGATATGTAGTTTGGATTGACCAAGATTATTACAGATTTAACCTCTGGATTAGAAATTACACTGGGGCTGGGTATAGTGGCACATACCCTTAATTCCAGCACTTGGAAAGCAGAGGCAGGTGGATCTCTGTGAGTTCAAAACCAGCCTGATCTACACAGTGAGTTTCAGGATAGCTAGTTGGTACAGAGTGGACCCTGTCACAAAAAGGGGGTGGAGGGAAGGGAGGGAGAAAGGGGAGGGAGAGTGGGAGGAAGGAAATCACATTTTGGCCACAGTCAAATGTAAATCTGAGCTCTTAAAAAATATCATGTACATTAAAGAATATTATGACACATGTCAGAGCGATGTCTCACAATATTTATTTTTTTTTAATATTTTGCTTGCTTGTTTGTGGTGCTTGGGAATCAACCCAGAGTTTTATATAAACTATGCCTTTGTTCTACCAATGAGTAATGCCTCAATTGCAGATTTCTAAATCTTGATTCTTCTTTATTACTTTTGATTGTCCCCATTTCTATAGCGAAGTTGTCTACTTGGTGACTACTGCAAAGATACAGCCTGCAGTCAAGATGGCCACATTTTCTGTGACTGTTCTACCTCATTTGTGAAGAAGATTCTGACTGGAGGAAGCTAATGCTGAGTGGGCTCTAGTTATTATGGAGAGAAGGTCAGACCAGGTCAAGCCAGAAGCCACATGACTCATTCAGAATTGTAGCAATGTTTTGGCTTTGTCATAGAGCTTTTTCAAATAAATAGTCAGATAGACAAGCACATAGGAGACTTTACATATAAATTCTAATGTCTCTCTTTTCAAAATATAAAGATAGCCACAAACTCTGAGTCCTTATTCTTGCATGAAAAATTCCAGTGGAGCCGAGAAGTCAATACTGCAAATTTTCCAGAGTCCTACAACTCTGACCCACAGATGTTGACTGTGGATGAGCTTGGAGGATTTCTGTAAATCCTAGGGGACTTCTGATTGTTACATCACATAACCACAAGAGAACATGTATAAATGCTATAGCTTGAGAACTTACTCTAAAATAACTTTCAAGAGGAGCTGAATCCCCAGAGCCTAAGGTCATTATTACAGTTCACTCTCTGAGACTTACATAGATAGTCTGTTCTTTTGCAAATTCTCTAACAAAAAGGACTTGTCATATTCTCTTGTATTAAAGTGCAAAGCCAAACATCTTAAAGGCTTAGTTCACTTTTATGATACAGTTGACTAAAGAAACATACAAAGTAAATAATAATGATAATGATACTGAAAAGTCAGTTGAGGTTTAGTATCTGTGATAGCAAGAGTCAAAATGATACTTTTCAGCATCCCATTCTGTACACTTGCTTCATTCTTGGCTGTGTGCACTTTCTGCATGGGCATGCATTCATGTGTATGGTTGTGGACATGGGTGCTCTCTCTCTCTCTCTCTCTCTCTCTCTCTCTCTCTCTCTCTCTCTCTCACACACACACACACACACACACACACACACACACACACACACACACACACACACACACACACACACACATTTTTAAAGATCCACTGGTAATACTTAGCACACTTGAATTAGTACACTTACAACTTTTTATTCAGACAGCATTTTGAGTCACCTTGCCCCTTGTTAACTTCTCTGTGTGTCATCTGAATGGTATGAATGAAACTTCAGACTCCTCTTCTCATAACCTCGAACCTTATTTCAGATGTTCTAGCTGTTCCTGTAAGATATCCAATCCCTCCCAACCACTAGCCACAGAAAACCGCAGGAAATGCATCAGTCAAAAGGCTGAAGCATTTACAAAGTGACACCCTTAAGGTGACTAGAATCCATGTTAACAGTCCAAACATGTCATTTGTGTTTGTGTTCTAGAAGGGGAAGGGGTGGTCCTGTGAAAAGGAGCCAGACAACTACAGGGGGTTTGTCATAAGGACAGGAAACTTTAATGAGAAGTAGAGATCTAAGCACTGGGGCATACATCCTCTTATTTTGTGAGGGTGTAGGAGCATGGAAAGACTGAATTGTCTACTTTGGCTATTTTTACAAGCCATGCCCTGCCTGAATCAAACTGGAGTAAAAATACAATATTTTACAGGGTGACAGAGAAATTCCAGTGAGGTTCCCAATGGCAGGAACAATTTTGTATTTCAGACCTTAATCAAGTAAATACAATAGCTCTGATGAAGCAAACAAGTGTGTACTGTGGCTTACAAATGCTCTTGCTACAATGTTAAATATTTCATTTTTACTAACTACAATTAGAAGAAATTTAATAAGCGAATAGTGACAACAGTTCTTATTAGTAAGTCAGCCTTGATTGTGTAAAATCAATAAATGTGTATTATGACTATAATTTCTTTAATTATAAAGAGTTGCAATAGTTTGTGGTTAGCTCTTTTATACTTAAGAACAAGTATCTTCATATCTCTACAGATATCTAAGGGATTTAAAATAATAATAACAGTGAGATCATACCCACCAATGTTTATTAAACTGAAGCATTTCAAAGCATAGGACAATACAATGTTCAGGGGTTAAAAACAATTACATCCAGAATGAGTGTATGGACATGAATACATATATCACATTCATGATATGTGTTTTATTTATTCTACTGTACAATATGAAATCATATTTGAAGAAATGTACTTCCAGCCATAAAGAAACATATGCTCAAGAAAATGAAATTCCTTGGTTGACTTATTTTGCAAATCTGTTGCTTTTATACATGGAATATGCTTTCAGTAGAGCATACATGTGCAAGCAAAGAATTCTCAAATGAAAAATCAACTATACCAGATTTTCAAAGTAGAGATCTTTACACCACTCTTGTAGCTCCAAAGCTGAACATATGCTTTGGAGTCTTTGTTTTCCTTCTAGTCAAGCTAGCCTTTAGGCCTTTAGCTACACTATCTAATTGACTATTGCTATACTATACCTAACTGACCATCCAATAAAGTATGATTTACTGTAGGGCAAAGAAACATTTTTGAAGGAGTAAACCATCAGTCTATCTAATATTTTGACTGAACTATTTGACTTCTACATTCAGGCAGGTTGGAAAACTCTGCCATACATCTTTGTGAGGCTTAAAGAATATTCATGCCATGAATCACCTCGAAAAGTAAGGTATTTGTTTTTAACATCACACCACATCCATATAAAAATGGCACATAAATGTAGGTCAATTAAAGTGTGATGTACATTCCAGTTGTAAGAGCTAACTATACCTTTATGCTGATATACACACAAGAGGTGAGAACATTCAGAAAATGCTATTGGAGTAAGGGCCAGCAAGTCACTAACTCTGCTCACATGCCAGTTTACCATGATGATGACTATACTATGGGGTGTGAGATATTACAGTCAAGGCAGGATGCATTTGATCAAGTCAGGAGAGAAAGAACAACATCATATAGGACCTTTTTACTCAAAGACAGTATTTGATCTCCGCCTGCCTCTTCAACTATATTAATTTCTAACTAGTCATATATCTGAAAAAGAACCATAGTTTTTAGCATTATGAATATAAGTGAAAAATGTGCTTGAAGACTGCCTAATTGTGTTCAGCAAGGGCTTGGAAGGGACAGGGGCTGATGTGTTAAATGTGTTCATCACAGCTTTCAAAACAACATGGTCAGGGTCTTCAACATAATTGTCTGTGGTCATAGGAAATGGGAAGTGTAGACTGATGATCCACCCCTTGCCATTATGCCCCATGACTGTGATTAACAAAAATAAAACTTTTCAGGATTAGGTTTAGAAAGTAAGTGTCCAGTAGGGAGACATTTCAATGATTTCCAGCCAAAGCTGAGAACCAGACAGGTCAATGTGCCTCCACTGATGCCAGTAAAGACTGCTGACTGAGGAACAGGGCCCTACACAGATGCTAGCAGGATATAAAGCCACTGGAGCTTAGAGTCTGTGTTGATAAGATGAAGAGCCATAAACAGGCTGTTTGCTAAAACTGGTTGCTATGATAATTTACTTATTGAAATTTGAAGCTTAATAATTCTAAGAACTGTATTGTAAATGAGACCAGTAGAGAATGGCAACATTTTAGGCAAAGCATTAAAAATATCTTTTAACAGACTAAAGAAATGTTGGGGACAATTTAGTGGAAATTTGGCAGAATAATTTCTAAGTTGCCTTGTTTTGTTAAGCCAAGAGAGGTAAGCATTCAGGGAGAAAGAGTCAGATGAGAGAGGAGGAGCCTGTGCCCCATGATCATTGGAAATGGAGCAAAAGCTCTGGTTTCATCGCTGAGTTGCCACATTTGGGTTCTCAGCATTTAACAGGGCCCCAGAACCAGAGAGAGTTTGCTTTTGATGTTGTTGTACACTGTCTCACAACTGTGCTTTCCCCTACTAGGCTAGCTTGGAAAAGCTCCATTTTTTTTAACAGAAAATTAGTAGGGCAACCTATTTTCAGTTATGGATTGAAGAATGACACTTGTCCTGGAGGTAGAAATGGGCAGATGTTGTTGAAGGGGCACACAGTTTCATCAATACGGAAGTTCTATAAATGTCTTCTTTGGCATAGCAACAACAGTAATAATAAAAAAAATGCTTGAAAATTGCTAAAATGAGATCATCAATGCTTTTACAACCAAAATTATGCATGAGAGGTGCTGGAAATGTTAATTGCACTACATGCATGAAAACCATTATACTCTACCCTAGAAACCTATATATGCTCAGTCAAATTATACTTAAACAGATCTTGGAATATTCCTAACTGCTTATATTTCATATAACTACAAGAGAAATGTCTTTCCCCGAGTCATGACCATACTTCAAGTTGCAAACAAACCTTTCATGGGCTAGCTCTACCATGCTATTTAGTCAACTATAGTGTAGACAGTAGCATTTATAAAATGTACTCAGGTATGTATTTTATTGTGTTAAAAATGCAGTGAGATTGCAATTTGTCAAAAGAGTTTTCTTTCTCTCATTCTTTAACCTGCCCATACTATGGCTACTTTTTTCCCTGTCATTTATGAACTTTTATTCCACATATTTGCTTATCTTCTTAAAGGTGAACATACAATGTTGCCATCACAAGCTGTTCCTTACAGAGAGCTGTTATGATAGTGGGTTGGGAGACACTGATTAATGTGTGGAGGCTTGCCTGCCTGCCTTCCTGAGCACCAGTCTTCCCATTCTGTACACACAGAGAACAGACTCTAATCTCTGCAGCTGTCATGTTGATGCTCTTCTCCCATTGTACATTTTACAGGCTCTGAAACCACTCTACAACTCAAACATGACCAACAACCGTGTGTCTCCAAAAGGGAACAGCAGTGGGAAATTACTGAGTTAAAATGGAAGTAACCCTTCTACTCCATGTGTGGATGATATTCATATGGGCCTGATTTCCATATGGCTCTCACAGCTGAAGCTTAATGAGTATCTCTCAGACACAGGGATAAGAAGCATTCTAATACTCAAATGCCTCAACAATGGAGCAAACCAAGGCAAAGCAGAATTAAGGGAAATGATTTCCAACTGGTTTTATATGTCTGTGGATTAAATATAGGAAGGAGGCTTTAATTTAAATAAAAGCAGATCCTTGGAAACATATGCTCACCTCCCACCATTCTTCATCAGAATGGTTGAAAATTAGGAGTTTCATTTTGCTGTAACATGGGAGCTTTGCCAAGAGACACTAGCACAAACATAAGTGGTAAAGAACAATCTCCAGTATAAACTATATATAATATATAATATATATACATATATATGTATATATATACATATATATATATATATATATATATATATATATATATATATATGTCTAACCTGCAGTGGAGTCAGTTTCTAGGCAATGGTGCCATGTTTTGGAAAGACCACATGGACAGATGTTTTGATTCATTAAAAGATTTAGGATGACTAAACTCCACTTGAAACTTGAAAGTGTAATCTTATTCCCTGAAATTCAATGGCTGTCTGGGAAAGACATTATGAAGTCAAATAAATGTGTCTCACAAAAATTCTCTGATTGAGCTTCATTTTTAAACATAGATCCCCAAAGCCTGCTGATGCTCACCATGCCTCTCTCCCACCCTTTATCAGCTCTTTCTCACGGCTGCCATCTGTCTGCTTTGCTTTTTCCAGCACAGTGCTCATACCTCCAGTCTGTTCACTGGCACTGAGATGCCCCCCCCTTCTTTACAGGACAATTAGAGACATGCATGGTCCAGGCCTTTTCCAGTTCTTCCCAGAGATTCCCCTCAGCCTCACCTCACCACTCATTACAGATGTGGATCCTTCTCCATCATTATAGGTCAGTTAATATGCAAATTTAATTGTTGCCCTCTATTTTAAACAAAATTGCATTTTGAGCTATACATAGGTAGAATTTTCTTTTAGAACTTCTTTTACAATTACAATTCCCTAAGAACAGATAGTGCCAAGCTATAACAATTCAAACACAATATTTAAACAAGTCTATGCAGAAGCAGCATCTAATTCAAATGTTTCTGTGGAAAACTGCATATTCTATTATTATTAACCTTTAATACCTAGAAACCTACCTACATTTCTTCATGTTGATCCACTCACATAATCAATATCTTACTGTGGGATTACTTAGTTACAGCTTCCCAACAAGTATATAACATGACTTACTAAAGGTAAAACATAAAAATGAAATTCAAAGTAATAACTCCATTGAACTCATAAGAAGATCAAAACTAAAGTGACCATATTTAAATATTTTATACTATCTTTCCTACTGTGTCATTACCTTTCAAAGTTAAAATCTTGTTTTAATTAGTTCCCAACAACCCAATCTAATCACTTCCAAGTCAAAGACTCAGCTGTTTACAATGCAGACTGTATCACTCTTGTGGCTGTGTGTACTTGACCTCCTGCCTGTTAACAAAGAGACTCGATTAATTATTTGCTGTTTTGAATGGCTATTTCATTTCACCTCCACCTTTGTTTAAGTGTTAAAAGGCTCAATTGTTTTATCACCTTAACCTTAGCTTTGGAAGATGCACACCAAATTTCTCAACTGCCGACTAATAAACTACCTTGATCCGGAAAGCTAATTTTCAAGACCATAGCTCCTGGATGTCTTATGCTAGAGTCAGCTCAAGTAAGACAGTGACCCGGTGCCACCAACTTGTAAGATCCTCTTCATTTTGATAGCAGCAATAGTTCTTAAGCTAGTACTATATCAGAAAAGGACACAATACCATCTCCACAGGCTTCATTGTCACATTAGAAACCTTCACACATGCAGAACATACATGTTTATACTTTGAACACTGAACATACATAAATTAATACTGCTAATGTGGGAAATTACCAATACGGAGCCAAGTAGAAATATAAGGGAATTAAATAGGGAAAAGCCTTACTTACAGAGCGACCTAGACAGCCAGCGCGGCAGCAGTCTGTACAGCAAGCAGAAAAGCGAAACCGAAAGTGAAACCCAGCCACCTGAACCTCTCACTCTACATTACCCTGACCACGCCCTCACAGGCTTGGTCAGGCACACCTGTAGCTAGCCCCTAAGTAGGCGTGGCTATAGCTTCCCCTACATACTGCAACAGTTTTTCTAATAATCTTTTACTCTTCCCTGTTTTTGACCATACTAAACTCAGTAATGTAATTGCCCATTTCAACACTCAAGAAAACAAAATAAGAGCAAAGACATAGCTTCAAAGTAAGTGCGAAAATGAGAAATAGTCGCCCTGGGAAACATCACACCCATTGGTTATCCAATATCAAATGGTCAGCTCTAAAAACATACATACCAGAAATATACAGACTGAACAAGTTCTACTTCTTTATTTGGGAATTTATATGCACATAAATATACATATAATGAAAAATGAGGCTATGAATTTAAAAGCAAAACTTGAAAGAGGGGAACATGTGAGAATTTGGAAGGTGGAAAGGGAAGGATGAAATGATGTAAATATGTTATGATCTCAAAAGAAAGAGAAATAATTGAATAGTTATGCAAAAGAAGAGTAGAAAATAGCACTCATACAGGTGGCTACATTTCAATAAATAAAATCAAATATACCTATGCCAGGAAAGTAAAATCTGAGGACATCTGTCATTTTGTGTCTGGCTTATTTCATTTACTATGTCTTCAGGGCACATTTATGGTGTGGTATGTATTACCATGTCACTCTGCAGTTTCTGTTCTCATGACTAATATGGGTTATTGATTTACTAACCTTGGAGCAATATTCCAATATGCTTTCTTAATCTACTAAAAAAAAATAGCCACTGAGATTTTTAAACAAAATTATAACTCCTCTATTCTTTCCAAGAGAATTTATACTGACATGAAAATAAAAATTTCTGGACTTTGTAGATAGTATGTAGAACAGGGGTTCTGAAATGTTGAACGTCAGGTGGTTGAACCCTGGCAATCTAGAGGCTCCATTTTAACAAGCACCTAGATGACTCTGGAGCATGTGGTCTTAGTCCATTCAGATGAACACAAGTGGGAATCGTCACGTGAGTACTCTAGGAAATGTAACATACTGACTCCTCATATTTCAATGAATATGTAAAGCATTTTCAAAATGAACCTGGCAAATAATATCAGTTTTACACCATGTATAAAATTCTAAGCAAATAGGAAAACAAACTTTCATAGCAGAGAAAAACACAATATTCTAACAATTTTATATTGAGGTTCAAAGTGGGATTGTATGCACAACTAGCACAGAATCCTATAAATCAAGCAAGAAAAAGAAAAAGCATCCCATTTTCAGATATATATGTATATGCAGATATACATATATATTATAAAAGGTCACTCTTGGATAACAAAAAATGACAAATTCTGCTTTAACAGAAGCGCTCTGATACAGAATATTTTTCTTATACTGGTTATTCATCCAGTAGATATTTGCTGACTGGTATCCAGGTTCTGGGTCCCCTATGTCATTAGAATACAATCATCTATCCTACTGTAATCTATGGAATTCTACTATGTAATAAATGGTCTACTACTATAATCTATGATAAGCATGTCCTTGCAGGTTTCAGGTCCAATGGCCTTTTGTATCACTTTGAACAAGTCACTTACATGCCTTAGTATCCTTTTTTAAAATCATGAATAAAAATGGATGAGTGCTATACTAACTATATATACTGCCAAAGACGTCATAAAAACTACTAAACAGTAACTGTTGAACATCTGTTTTGCAAAGAACCAGTCTCAGAATGAGAGAGGCCAGAATGGAGAGCTTCATGAGTTCATTTTGCTCTTAACGTAGGAAAAGCTAAAATTTCTGAAAGAGCAGAGAATGAACTTCTAGAACAATCCCTTCAAAACATTCCACAATGTCTCTTATACACAGATAGCAACTTTGGCAACATAGTGTGCTCACTTTACTTCTAGAAAAATGCCAGATGGTCAGGTCAGTCTCTCTCTCTCTCTCTCTCTCTCTCTCTCTCTCTCTTTCTCTGTTCCCCTTCCCCCAACACCTCCCCTGGTTAGTTTCTCTTTTGCCTTCATTCCTTTTCTTCTTCTTTCTCTTTTTTTCTCCTTAGAACATTTAACATATGTTATTTGTAATAACTAAAGAAGATACAGCTTAATAAGCCTTTTAGGGGGATCAGTAATTTGTTAGCTTTTTTAAACATTAGTTCATGAACTATTAAATTTGTTGCTAAATTTATTCTTATTGGGCAATTTAATGGCTCTGGTGAAATATAAAACATCAATCAACTGATTCTGTGTGAAAAGTGAAGAGAATTTTATTGTTTTAATCTATTGTGTGTTTTAATTAATTTTGGTAACAAAAGAAAACAATGGCATTTTGATTAGTATTTAATTGCCTAGAGAAATTAGCAAAGAGTTAATCGGACATCCTTGCAAATAGGGACAGTTGGAAAAGTCCTAGGCCAAAGACATTCAGAATAAGCTACTACATAGCCTGTAAACAGTAAAAAGTACTGTGCTTTTTTAGCCTCTTTCTGGTTTGTGTTTTGAGAAAGGACAAGGAACTGGGTCATTTTTGAGCATATTTAAACTTTAGCTGTCTTTTAATTTCCTCTAACAGACCTAACTATGGTAATGTTTGAAAAGAGTGAAACAATATTACCTGTGTTTTACAGCAACAAATATATGCAATAGGAACATAAGTATTTTTCCAAAAGGTGAGAATCACAGTGGTGGCTCCATGTCAGGGTCACATGTGTGAATCCATCCATCTCCATAGTGAAATGACACTACACTATCATTTCACACAGAAACAAAATGTGGTTTCAAAGTGGGGAAAAAAGTCAGTATGGAGAAATATGTAAGTAACTACAGAGACATTGATGGCAACAGATTATATTGTTGTCATCCTTTCTAAAATGCTACATAAGTAAAAAACTTTTGATATGAGAAACATGATGAAAGGAACAAATTCTATTTAAATCAGATTATCATCTGTCCAAAATATCCTGTTTTCCAGTGAGACAGAAAAAAATATCCATAATTCTAGTTTGAATATGTTACTGGTTCATACAAAGTCATTCTAAAGCCTGACAAATGATAAACAATGCATTTTTTAGACTCTTGGGTCTCTAAAATTCTTTCGTAATAACTTGAGAGTAGTATGATCAAAGAACAAAGGCCAATGTTTTGTAAAAATCTATTACATTGAATTTCAAACACTTTGTTCCAAAATGTGTGACTTAATATAATTTGATCTATGTGAATAACTTTAAGTGACAGTTTTTATTGTAAATTCATACTAATTAAAGTAAAGAAACATAAAAGGTATTAAGGAGGTTCAGGGTTCTGGTACAATGTGTTTTACATTAGAGATTACCTGGTATTGGCCAATGTCTGGATGGATGAGGTCAGAGGACACAGATGGCTTGATCCTTGAAACCATTATCGAAAATAACTATTGGTAAGATTTCATTGTTTACCTTTTTTACTTCTTTCTGTCTCACTATATTCTTTCTTTGGTGAGGCATACGTGGCTTTTTTTAATTATCTGCCTTTTAAATAATTAATAGTCTGCCAATACAAGTGTTTTTCAATTCTTAAGGCTCAACAGAATAGAAACTTCAAAGTGGGACAAACACAAGTCAAAAGTGGGAAACATAAACAACTAATGAGTTATTCCAATCCTGATGGTCATTGAGTAACTAACAAAAGTTAGAGCTCAGAAAGAATTGAATTATTGGGCTTGGCAAAGCCACTCTGTTAAAATTATGTGGGTAATTAACAATTCTTGCCTACAGTTAAGATTATATTTAGCAAATCAAACTGGCAGGTCATGACTTACACAGCATTTAAGAAAACTTTACTAGGTTGAAGTGAGACCAGGCGTTAAAGATATCACCAACATCTGCACTCTTAGAACAGAACACAATGTTTAAAATAACATATAGGTGTTTAATGGCTATCACTAACTTAGCAATAATATACTAGTATTTTGGATATAACATTGAAATTATAAGTAGTATTTGAGAGGTTGAAACAATTCATTTGCAGGGCCAAGGAAAGTGTTGTTTCTTCAGTACCCTTTTTCCAAGTAGGAGCCTATTTTTCCAAGTTCTCTATGTTTTCCAATGGAAACAAACCCTCTCTCCCTGAACCTGTCCCTTTGCATTTTAGCCTTGTTTATTTTGGCTCATGGGAAGGCAGAAGTCACAAAAGATAAAACCACCAATTTTTTTTTTTCAATTTGGACAGTCAAGACAACTGTACTGAGTATCTGGACGTACACTAACCTTAGTGCTTCCATTTCTCTGAGAAAGGAAAAAGAATGTCAATGTAAAGGGAGGAGACCCTAGAGTGACTTTTGAAGTGAAACAGTCATTGGAAGTTCTTTCCAAAGACTGACTCTGTGTGTGTGTGTGTGTGTGTGTGTGTGTGTGTGTGTGTGCGCTCGCGCGTGCGCGCGTGTCCCAGGGAGGGAGAATTACACATTAACTGCAAATTTATATCTACTAGCATCAGATTTCAGATTCTATTAGAAAACCTGATTTTCCCTGTGCAATTCTCATGTTTTCAAAAGTAATAAAGATACATTTGAGCTGTTGTCCTCCAAAGCTAGACCCTGCTGTGTCATTGAGCTAGCGGCACAAAGTTGAATCAGGTCACATATCCACATATATATTTATATATCTCCATGAAGAAGCCAGTGATTCAGAACTCCCTATTCATAACAGTACCATGACCCTAGCTAGCTTACTGATTACTCAAAGTCAAGTGAGTTTCAGTTGAGTCCTTATAGTATAAGCACTCATATTAGGAGGGAAAAGATACACAGAACATCAAAATTTGCACCTTTGTCATTGGTCTCAGTAGAAAACCCTGGCACTGAATGGGTATGAAGACCTATGGACTCTATGATCCCTGGAGGTGGTACTACTGTATCAAAGATGAAGCAAATGGGTAGATGTCATGAAGGAGCTGACACAACAGGCTCAGTGAACCCACTAAAGAGAGAGTAACTGTGATTGTACAGATACACTGAAAACAAAGGTTATGCCAGTTGTTCACATGTACTGCAATAAAATTGTAAATAAATATCTGAAAGACACATATATTATAGGACAGCAAACAGTTTTCTTATAATTCAAGGTAAAAATATTAAACATCAAAAAGTCAACATCAATCACATCAAGTGGATAAAGGTACTTTTCAGAAAGTCTATGTAGTTGAAGCCTTTTGTAGAAATGACAGCCAAAAAAACTTCCTTTTCTCATATAAAGTTAATCATTCAAATGAAAATCAAATAGTAGAACCCTTAAGAAGGAGCTCTTAATTTCCCCAAATATAAAGCTATAACTAAAAATCAGTAACTGTCTCTTCAAAGGAGCATACTTTAAAAATCACTCTTACAATTATTAAATGTCACATAAGCCTGCATAACTTGATCATGTCTACAGACACACCAAAATCTCAGAAAATTCTGAAGTGCATATTTATACTTTGTTTTAAAAAATCCAATTGTGAGTTTTGTAACTAAATAACAGCTATTGGTAGTTGTTTCATATGTAAGCAAACTAAGGAACACCTACGTACTCAGAAGTAGAAAATTCAGATTATCTGAGCCCAGGCTTCAAGTTAGCCTATTGAGCAATGTAGATAGAAATCAAACAAAAACTGACTCTCTTCCTAGACATAAATTTTGGTGCAGTCTTTTTTAGGTATCTGTGTGTATATGTCCATGGTTGTGCATGCAGATGCCAGAGGTTGTTTCAGGCATCTCTATCACTCTCCCTTCCTTTATCTATCTATCTATCTATCTATCTATCTATCTATCTATCTATCTATCTATCTATCTATCTTTCATCTATTTCTCTCTTTTTCTGTCTGACTATCAGTCAGAGTCTCACTGTGTTGCCCTGGCTGGCCTGGAAATCACTGTGTGGACTAAGCTATCCTCTAACACAAATATCTTCCTGCTTCTGTCTCCCAAGCACTGGAATTAAAGGAATGTACTACCGCATCCAGCTTTTGGAGTCTTTTTGTGTGTGTGTATGTGACAGGGTCACCATATCAGCTACAGGGAATAGCAGGAACCACCCCCCCCCACCCATCTACCTGGTTTTCCCCACCTTCCATGGTGTTGGGTTTATGGAAATTCACAACCACACCTAGCTTTGTTTTGGATACTGGGGATCTGAACTCAGGTCCTCATGTTTGCACAGCAAACTATAACTCACTATCTCCTCCATTCCTGGTGTGGACTGTCTGTAGATATTTTGACAGGCTGTTTCTATACTGTAGTTTATTTTATACTGAGATATTTTTTGAAGTTCATTTAAGAAATAACTGCATCTACCTTCTCTACCCATTATTTAGAAATTCAGTTACCATAATCTAGAAGTGCTACACCATCATTAAGTCACATAAATGCTTCTAATATGGACTACTGAAAGAACTACTTACTTCATGTCTTATACTTAAGTACTTATTTGAATTCTATCTCTTTCTCTAGAGATGACCTTTAATACGTTCTAACCTATTAGAAAAAGAGCAAACTTAAAACTGTAGCACGATAAATAAAAGACCCAGAGACAGATTTTGGGGTTCAAGCTACAAGCTGAAGGTCAGAGAAGCAAAGCAGCCAAGTCATTAGCTCTTACTTCTACCTCAGGCTGAAAGGGTTGACCCTGTCTCCATGAGCTCTCACCAAATCTCGGATTGCTGCCACTCCTAGGCGTAGTGGAAGAATAATCCTGAGACTGACTATTAAAGACATGCTCCTATCTTTTATACCCTTCTAGTGCTGGGATTATAGGTGTGAGCTCTGTTACTGTTTTAGAATGATTCAATCTCATGTAGACCTAGGTGGCCTTGAACTCAGAGAGATCCATCTGCCTTCCTCTCCTGAGTCCTGGGATAAAAGGTGTGTATCAAACTGCCTGACTTCTGTAGCTAACTAGTGTGTCTGCTTGGCTATTTGATCTCCAATGGCTTTAATAAACTAGAAACAATATATCACCACAGAAAACGACTACTCAGGTCTCACTAGTGCACTTTGGTTAAATGCCAGTCCTTGTGAGGACCCCCTATCTTCACACATCTTGGCAGAACCAAAGGAAGAAAAACATGGAAAATGCTACTCCTCGGCTGCTGGTTACTTCATTACTAAAATTTCAGAATTGGAGCTGTAGACTTTCAGTTTTCTAATTTATTCTTTCCTTCCTTCTCTTTTGAGTCAGGGTTTCTCTGTGCAGCCCCTGGCTGTCCTAGAACTCCCTCTATAGACCAGGTTGGCCTATAACTCA
This sequence comes from Cricetulus griseus, assembly GCF_003668045.3. Lineage (NCBI taxonomy): Eukaryota > Metazoa > Chordata > Mammalia > Rodentia > Cricetidae > Cricetulus > Cricetulus griseus. Next base: position 160,091,765 of record NC_048598.1, read on the forward strand.
CAAAGATCCATCTGCGTCTGCCTCCTGAGGGCTGGGAATAAAGCCTGTGCCACTGCCACTCGGCTCAACTTTCTAATTTAAGAATCAGTACATGATGAACCATAAGGTCATGTTTACATGCTACCTCCTCTTCCCCAGTTACTGTCATCAGTAACTGGGAAATCAATATAGTACTCGTCAAGTAGATTCTCTCCCTAAAGAATGCCCTTTTTTTTAGATTGTTTACCAGAGGCACAAAAATAGAGACTCACAGGTTCAGCATCTATCGTCACAATGAACCAAGCATGTGAGGAAAAAAGGAGACAAGAGTAAGATCAAATACCAAGGTCATTTCAAATATTCACTGTATTGATGGTACTTGAGGAGGATTGAATAGGAATGGCCCCCAAAGACTCATGGGCTTGGATATTTGGGAGTGGCACTATTAGGAGAGGTGGCCTTGGTGGAATAGGTGTGGTCTTGTTGTATGATATGTATCACTGTGGAGGCGGGCTTTGAGGTATCAGATGTTCCAGCCATGCCCAGTGTGGTACATAGTTTCCTTTACTGCCTGTGGATCAAGATGTTGAACTCTCAGCTTCTTCTGTAGCACCATGCTTTCTCTGCCTGCTTGCTGCTGCTGCGTTTCCAACTATGACAATAATGGAATAAACGTCTGAACTCTAAGCCAGCCCCAATTAAATGTTTTCCTCTATAAGAATTGCCATTGTCATGGTGTCTCTTCACAATAATAGAAACCCTATGACAGTACTCTAGGGAGGTTATGCTACTTGCTACCAAAAGTGTCCAAATTCTTTAAAAAGAAAATAAATCAGTAAAATTTATTCATTAAATTCAAGAGAAGTTTTAAGATTATAAATTAGTTACATGATTATTTCAATGCAGCACTTTTAAATCACTACCAAAACACTAGATATTTGTTTTTAAGTCTTAGCTCTTCGTCATCACAAAAATATTTGTGTTGCATAAGAGGTAAAGTGAGTCCTTTGTGCCCTTTGAAAACCTGACCTGTGATAGTAAATGAATTCGAAGAACTTAGCAGTATTTTCATTTGGATTTTTATATTTCAAGTGGACTTCAGGTTTCCAAACTGTTACTTGACCAAATTTATTGTAGAAACTATTCTGGCTGATATGGATAGACCTATATGACATCACAAGAGTTTATAAATGGGAAAGTAGGAGGTAGAAAACATATATGATGGAAGAAAATCTTGGCAAAAGCAGAGTTTGGGAGACAGCATGTTGCCTGCTGTGAAGTGGGGGCAAGGGACAAGGAACAAAGCAAGCAAGTAGCTGCTAGCCTCCAGGAGCTGCAGAGTGGGGGGAAATGCATCTTCTAGAGGATAACACCAGGAAGCCAGGCTCTGCTGACATCTGCATTTTGCTTTATGGAATCTGGTTTTGACTTCTGAAGCACAATAATAAAAAATAAGCATTTTTGTTATTTTGGGTTATTAACTCTATAACCATTTACTTTTGCATTAGTAGAAAATTGATTCAATAAAATGCTTATTGTGCAGGCATGAGAGGCTGAGTTTGGATCCCCTGTGTGACATGAAAAGGTAAGCATGGCAGTATGTTAATGCCTGTCATCCCAGCACTGAGGTAGAAGAGACAAAGGAGGATCCTGAAGGCTCGGTAGCCTGCATAGGTGAGTTCTGTGTTCAATGAGAGACCTGATCTCAAGAGAACAACATGGAGAACAATGGAGGAAAACAGCGCTTGCCTTTCATAGGCCTGTACAAACACAACACATGTGCACACAACACAAGGAAAACAAACAACCACAGCAGCAACAGTAATGAGCAGCTAATCACATTTCCTGTGGCTTACTTGTTTAAAAAACACATAGGTTTTGACCTTTTGCAAGGTCTCTAAGGCTCAAGAGACCATATTATGGCAGAACATGGGTATAATTTAAGAACTATTCCTTAAAATGGCTAGTAAATAGGATAATGGTTTTGTGTTTCAAATCCAATACAGAAAGAAGGAAATTTGCATATGGCACCCAGAAGTTAGCCAAGTTCAGACTACTTTAAAAAGTTATACATACATGTTTAAAAGTATTTCTGGATTGCTTTTAATTTTTTTGGTTTGTTTGTTTTTTGAGACAGGGTTTCTCTGTGTAGCTTTGCACCCTATCCAGGCACTGGAGACCAGGCTGGCCTCAAACTCACAGAGATCCACCTGCCTCTGCCTCCCGAGTGCTGGGATTAAAGGCGTGTGCCACCAACGCCCCGCTCATTTTTAATTTTTTAGAATGTAAAGCTCATACTTCTTAGGGAAGACATATCACATATATTTAACATTAAATATCACAGATATTTCCCTCCTCTCACATGAGTTAGAACATAATAATATAAAATTAGCAGCTTCTCTCAAATCTGCATCTCACTGGATGTCCATAGTCAAAAGCTGTACATTACCAATGAAACTGGAAACTACACTATCACTAAAGATAAGGACTTTTAGAATTCTGGTTGGCTTTTTTAAATGAAGAATATAAAATATAAGTCATGTTACTAGCCTATGGGTCATTAATAGCCATCTTATAAACTTGGGTGAAGGGTGGGGATATACTACAAATACTTCACTTAATAAGAAAAGCAAATTATTATAAGTATAACCAGCTATCATACTTGATGGAAGACAGAACTTTATAAAAATTTTAAAATACCACTTAAAACAATTTACCAATTATTTGGGGGAAACTTGTTTCACCAGAGGAGGACACTGACAAACAAAGATCACTGCTACCTGGCCCAAACTTCTGTTTTACAATATCAGTGACTACAAATATTTGCCCAGAATCAATTTTACTAGCTATTCATTATAGTTAGAATTAATCAAGTTTTTTAAAAAGTACAAAAACTGATGAAACATTAGAAAATGAAAACAAAAAAGCTAAGCTTTGCTGTCCCTTGTAAAGTAGGCCAGGTTTTACAGCTCTCTTGCATCAGCCCTCATCCCGTCTGGGAGCCCCTCCTTCACCCTGAGGTACTGCTTTCAGAAATCAAGGGATTATCTAATCTCTGGGATAAATGTTAGCCCAGGATGAGTTTAGGAGAGATTCCTCCAGGCATTTTTACAAGACTGAAAAACCTTTAAGACAGGAAGACATCTATCTCTAGATGTCAGAGCAGGTTGTGTTAGAAAACAGTCTGTTTCCAGGCTTCCTGGGTACCTTGTGACTCCTGCACAAGAGACTGTAACTACTATCCTCAGGTGTGAAGCCCGCCCCAGCTAACAGGAGTTTTAGAGTCTAAGTGAGAAACAACATAGAACAGAGAAGAGAGCATCAGACTCAGAAATGGAATACTGAGTTTTTATTCCAGCTAAAAGACATCCCCTCTGTGGGCCTCAACTGGTTCACATACCATCCTCAATACTCTCCAAGTGCTGTGACACTCATGGCCAACACTCATGGCCAAGTGAGTTGGAACAGATTGACAGAGTTGGTCAACACACTGCATGTGACATTTTGCCCTCCTGGAATACTTTCCCATGGCATACAGAGTACTGCATTTTTATCCTTTTCATTCTTCTTTTCTTGGACCACCTATTTTTCCAAAGAGAGACTAAAATATATAATGTCGTGTTTAGTAATCCCAATTAATCTTGCTGAAAGATAAACAAAATCCTTAAGTAAAAACAGTAGAGTTTGGATGTATAATTCTATGCACAGAACTATACACACAGCTATAACTACATAGATAAAGTCATTTGTACAAACTGTGAATAGGGAAGATGAAAATTTAATATGACTTACGTGTTATTTTTCTAAATTATTTCATCACTCAATATTTATGTGTAGGTATGCACAGGTAACAAGGTAAATTAAAGAAAAAGGCAGGTAGCACAAGTTATTTAACAGGATTAAATAATCTATAATATAGAGATGTCACATAAGGAAATAATAGTTGAATTTTCACAAAAAAATGTGGTTGCATTATTTTGAAACTCTTGACAAAGGAAAAGATGATCAGAGTTAACAGATATTCATTCAAAACATGTTGTATTTCACTTAGTAAACCTGGCTTTGAAATCATACATCATCCCAATTTGATCCAGAACAATTTTTTTAACTGCATGCAAAAGTTAAAACAATCCCTTCCATTTTCTAAGCCAATTGCTTAATCTTCATCTAACATTAAGTAGCCTTCCAGGTAACATTACCCAAACTGTGTTCTGAGGAACACTCACTTTAGTAATGTTAATTTCTCAGATATTGGCAGTAAAACCTTAAAATGAAGGTTCTATGGAAAATGAAACTTTGGAAGTCTTAATTAGATAGAAAATGAAACAAAATCAAAGAAACATGGGTTTAATAGAAGCCTTTCTGTGCTCATATGAAGCATGCATGGCTAACAGAGGTGCATGAGTCCCTGTGTTTCTAGAATACAATTCTTTGTCTTAATCTTAGCATCTCACAAACAGTATGGGCAATGTTTTGATTTAGTAATAAGCAATATACTAATTTAAATATATTAATTAAACATTTATTCATTCCTGTCACCTCAGCGCCCTGAATTTCCCTCTGGTAAAGTGGAATAAAATGCCTAACATGTCAGCTTCAGTCTTAACAGCTTGAGCCCAAGTCCGTGTAATAGAGAGTGCACAGGCAATGAGCACAAAACTGTATGACAGCAGCCAATAAGTTTGGGAGGATCCACAGGGAAATGTAATTTAACTGTTAAAATTACAGTTGGAAACAATATCTTCTGTCATCAACATATGGATTCCAAGGGCACAGGAGAGGCCACCCTCTTCCAAATCTGTGACAAAGGAACACAATAAAGATGTGATCATGGGAGACACTGGGGGAACAGGTATATAATTATCACTGCTAATGATTCCTACTAACATTCCTTTAGATCATGTGACCACAGGAATTCTAAAAGAGGCTATGAGAGGTGGCACAGCTGGTACACATGAGAAGAGAACAGGAGAGACTTTAGTGAGTGGATAGCAAGCTTTGTTGTATGCACTGAGGGAACGGAGGTACAAAGAGAGAGGCTGTGCCACAAGTAAGCAAAATTACGATATAGTGAGGATATCAAGAATAGACTTGAGCATCTGCAGAGATGGCTCAGTGGTTAAGAGTGCCTGCTGCTTTTTCAGGGGACTGGAATTCAACTCCCAGCACTCTTGTCAGATGGCTTACATTGCCTGTAACTCTAGTTCCAGGAATCGAACACCCTCTTTTGGCCTCCATGGGCACCCAGACACACATGCAATACTCTCCTCATATAGACACAGACATATGTACATATTAACAATATATTAAAAGGAAACCTGCTCCACACAAATGTCATATTGTAGTATTTAACACAAGTGCAATTATAAAAGGAGTTGAAAGAAATGCATGTTCAGAGACTCCATAAATAATCATAGTCCAAACTTCAAATTTAAATATTCAGCTATAATACATTTGTGAGAACTGAAATCACTGAACTAATTTCATACCTACATTTATTACATCTGATCCATCTACTGTTAGCACCATTCTTATTCATTTTCAGATTTGATTAATTTTGTTATATCCTAATTGATAAGTATGAAGAGGACAGCCTTTTTTCTTCTATGGGAGCAATCTAGAATGGTCAAATATTCTCAGGCACCAGAATCAGACTAACTGGCTTTATTTATTTTTTTCCCTTCAGGTTCTCCTTTGCCTTGCATCTTTGAAATCTAGGCTTTTATTATCTTGTAGCTGGGCTTACTGCCTAACCTCCTAGTCAGCCTCCCTGAGGCCAGCACTGCTCTGCTCTGCTGTATGCTACCCTTACACCAGGAAACACAAGCCTCTGGATATGACTTCTCCTTTAAAAACTTTTGCTGATTTTCCAGTTGTGTGATCTATAGTAAAATGAACCAACATACCTGATCATACTGTCCTGGGCTCCACTCCTAATGGGGGCAAATTGTGAAGTGCTGCCAGACATAGCAAGCTCAAGCTGATATGTGGAACCTTTTATTAATAGCACATATTAATCTTCTTTATCTTCTCTCAAAAAAGAAAATTTTCTAATTTTTATGCAATAAGGTGAAAATGTCTGTTTCATAATTAAAAGTAAATTCCAAGAGTTACACTGGATTAGCACAAATCCTATGAGCTGTTTACATAGTACTGGTATTTCAAACTACATCACTTAGGATGATCAGTGCAAAGTCCACTGAAGATTAATAAATGATAATATTCTGTACATACAAGAAAATATTATGGCCCTGGCAAAGACTCTTGGAGGTCAAGAAAAGCCCCATTCACTTCCATTTTATGACCACCGCAAAATATAAAAAACACTGGAAAGCATGCCTAGACTGAGGGTGGCTTGTTCTAATGTTTACGCTGAAGGGAATAACATGTTCAGCATTTTAAAATGCAGTGCAACACAAGCATGCCATTCACAGAACAATCAGAATTCACTGCTGTAACTGATATTTCATGATTTACTAAAGGTCTGACAGTGTGATTCAGGAACCTAAGCAAAGTTTACAAGTTTATTTTTAATGACCACCTTTTGTTTTTTTCTTATTACTGTCATTGCTTGAGTCAAGCAGGTGGGCCAGTGCAGAATGTAAGCCTTAGAGTGAGGATAGAAAATGGAGTCACTCACTCTTGCATCTTTGTCAGTCAGGATTACATCAAAACCTTCACTTTAAGATTTTCTGAATGAGCCCTGGAGTCCACAGGGACACACCCGTCCTCCTATTGACAGTTAGGGCTCGTGCAAACATACATCAAATGAGGGGTCTATTCCTAATTGTTGACAGACAAATCATTATACTCTTCTAAGTGTATAGGAAATACATGCTCCAACGGCAGTTCTGATGACTTCTCCCGTCACTGCAGTGGCTTCCCAGTATCTATAAAAACCTTGTCATCACCTTTCCCAGCTAAAGTACTTTCCTCAGTCATTCCCATTTCCACATCACCCCAGGCATCCCATCTGTAGCTAACCCACCTACATAATTGCTAATGGAGGCCATGCTCTCCCTCTCTTTGCTTTTACCTAGATCAGGGTCTCTTAGACATTTTCAACTCATGATCTTGTTTTCATTTGAAAATTTTTCACTTGATCCCAGGTATATAGGAATATAAAATAATAATGCAAATCAAACACTTGCTGATAATAAATTATTAAATTACATATATTAAAATGGTATGTGGTCTGCACTGAATTTTCTTACTTAATAAAGAAAAGGGGAAATTTACATATTAATTAGGTGGATAAACTTATTTATTTTTATGTAAAGAATTGAATCTTGATCAACTATTTGGTACTATATCACAAAATTCAATATTTATCACACTTGAATATTTTCATTTTATAATTGTCAATGCTGAGAATGCTATATCTCATCACACCTAGTTCAAATTGATAGAAGCATATTTAAGAATATTTTAAAAATTGCTGGAAATTCTGTTCAAATTAACAAGCCAAGATCTTTAATAATTTCTTAGGAAACTCAAGTCAGAAACTCAAAGGGCAATTTACAAAATTAAACATTCTAACACAATACAATCCAAGGATACACTAGTTTTGCACATGCTGAAGAATGATAGCCTTTGTTTATATAATGTAATTATTATGTTTCTGTAAGAACAGAGCATTTTATTCCTTTTTTTACAGAGACACTGATATTCATAACATACAGATGTCTGAGAAGATATTTTTCAGGCAGTGTTACTTGGTATTTCTTAGCATGATAGCATACACAGTGCCAAACACATGTGCCATGCATTCAGAACCAAGGCAACAGTGCATACAATTGTCCCCAGTCTGGGTAGAGGTATTTCAGGCAGTAGTACTTGGTGTTTCCTAGCATGATGCCATACACAGTGCCAAACCCACACGCCATCTGCTCAGACAAGGCAGCAGTGAAGTCATAAGCTTCAACATGAGCGAGTACCACAAGCAACACTACAGATTCATTATGTGTTTTATTCTAACCTAATTTTTGGTCTTTGCCCAGTTAGAGACAGTCTGCTGTCGCCAATCTTCAAACAGCTCTTACACTTAGTTCAAGAAGCTGGGACCTGGACAGTTTCTGCATCCTTAAAAACTATTTCAAGAAATGCAAATTAAAACTACTTGAGATTTCATCTTACCTCATCAAAATGGCCAAGATTAATATTTTTAAAAGTGGCAGCAGATGTTGGGCAAAATGCAAGAAAAGGGGGACACTTATTCATTGACTTCGGGAGTACAAACTGATACAGCCACGGTGGAATTTAGTGTGGAGGTTCCTCCAAAGCTGAAAACAGATCTACTCCAAGATCCAGTTACAACACTCTTGTGCATTACCCAAAGGAATCTACATAACTGGGGAGATTCGTGTTCATCCACATTCATTGCTGCTCTATACATAATATAAAGAAATTAGAAACAGATTAGATATCCATCAAATGATCTATCGAAAATGGAAATGTTCGCCAGGCAGTGGTGGCGCACGCCTTTAATCCCAGCACTCGGGAGGCAGAGGCAGGTGGATCTCTGTGAGTTCAAGACCAGCCTGGTCTACAGGACAGCCTCCAAAGCCACAGAGAAACTCTGTCTCAAAAAAAAATAATGAAAATAAATTTTAAAAAAAGAAAATGAAAATGTCATACATTTATACAATGGAATATTATTTAGCTGTTAAGAAAAATGAAATATGCAGGTAGAGCTGAAAACAATTACCCCAAGTGACATAGCCCCGACTGGTAAAGACAATGAGTATCTTCACTTTTATATGGATGCTAGCATTTAAGCTTTAGGTAGGTGTGTTTTATTTAGACTATCCACAGAGGTTAGGAAGCTGGTAAGGAAGGGACCAGAAGGAATTAGGAATCTTCCAAGGAAGAGAACATAGAATATAGTATTATAAATTTAGATTACAATGTTATAAAGGGATAAAGGGGAAATCAGAATAGTAGAGGTAAATGGGGAGGGGGATAGCCAAACAGGGTAAAGGAGGTATGAATATGCAGAGGTATAAGTGATAGTAAGGCCTCTTTGATAAGCCATATGTAAAGCAGCTACTACAAAATCTCCAAGAAATAAATACATGCATATATAAAGGGAATTTAAATAGTTTCCACATTTTGAGACCAGATGCCTTTCACTACCATGTAAAACACCCAGTACCAGAAATGGGCTACAATGTTTTGAGTCATTGGCCAAAATGTCCCTAAATAGGCTATTGCCACTGCCTGTTGGTTATCCTCCACAACCTGATAGCAAAACCCTATTGCAGAACACACCACATACTGATGTTATCAAGCATGGACAGAGACAGCTGGTGCTGAACTAGAAGCTTTAACCCACTGACCAGTCTTCATAGTGCTGGAAGGCACTATACACACCGATCTCAACCATCTATGAACCCTGAAAGCTAAACGAATAAGACCTGACTGCAAGACATAATGGTACAATGGTGGGACAAATGTTATGGGTGTAACCAACTACTATATGACTGACTGCATTTAGAGTCCACTCCATAAACTAGAATCCATACTTGACCACTGTTAATGAGGCAAAAAAAAAAACAGGAAAACTTCCTCCTATTATTCTTCTAAAAGAAATAGCAGTATCGTTATTAATAGCATATCACTATACCCATTGATTAGTGCACTGCTCAACACTCATCAGAGAATTGTTTTCTTTCAGTAAATAATAAGTAATATAGAGACCCACAACTGGAAACCATGCAGAGAGTGTGGGACTTTGGAACATTCAGCCCTAAATGAACTTTCTTTATTATTCCCCTCCCCTCAAGGCTCAGGGATCTATGCAGAAATCATAAAGAGTATAAGACCCAGAGAAGGCAGATATCTCCAAATAAATACTGATTTCCAGACACAACAGGGCTAATGCACATAGGAGTGCCCAGATACACAAGACCTGCTCAAGTTCAAGCCAGACAAAATCTCAACACAGAGAATGGCACAAAGTCTCACACCTACAAGAAGCTACTTGTAATTGATACCTGCTGAGAGAGGGAAAATGAGTTTTCTCCAATGGAGTTATGGAACAGCACTGGGTATACCAACTAGACTCTAGGGCCAGCCTTATGCTCAAGATTTGTTGGCCAGCACAAAATGGACTTCATGTTTTTTGTGTGCTTTTCTTTTTTTAAAGAAAAGCATCATGCTAGGAAACACCAAGTAACACTGCCTGAAATACCTCTACCCAGACTGGGGACAATTGTATGCACTGTTGCCTTGGTTCTGAATGCATGGCACATGTGTTTGCACTGTGTATGGTGGTTTTATTTTGTATTTTGAGATAAAACATGAAGTTGTTGGAATGGAAAGAGAGAGTATCTGGGAGGTGGGAGAATGTCATCAAATTATGTTGCATAAAAATTATATTGCCAATTAAAAATTGTTTAAAATCTTCCCAGGTAGGCCACTCAACTCCTGTTCAATGGCCATATCTTTTCCTAACCATACTACTTCATAATAAATGATCTCTGTTTCTGGTCATTCTTTCATCATTTAAAAAAGCTTGATTGTGTATTCTATATTTTTACTACACATATATGTGATAATTGCATATGCATTTCTATTTTGTCCCAATAGATTTTTAGATATATTGAAGAGAGGGAATGTCTTATATCTCTGTATTATATTTGCTCTCTTTTAGCATCATCTTGTATCGTGAACCTTTGAGAGACATCTATTAATTATAAAATATAATGCCACCAAGTTATAGTGACATATTTAATGAAGTAAGAATCTCCAGTTTCAGGAACTTAAATATTTAACTATGTATTTAATAGCAGGTAAACTAAATAACATGTATACTTATTAAAGATTCACTACCCATTTGTGGCATAGTTTATAAATACTAAACAAAGAATAAGGTATAATAATATTATCAATAAGACTATCAGTGCTCAAAATTAAGAGAACTCATAATCACTGTCAAATTCTATTTTCTGAAAAGAATATCAGCCATATTTAAGATTCAAATAAAGATGTATGTTTTTAAACTGAGTTCCTATATGTCCTGGCAAGAGCTTCACAATGTACAACAGATTCATTAGGAAGCTTGTTCAAGTAATTCAAGCATTTGTTCACACAGTTTTTCTCACTGTATCAACATTCTCAGTCAACATCAATATAAGTATTATTAACTATATATTCAAAAATAATACCATAATTGAAGCACTATCATTGTAAACATCATGGCATCTTGGTAAGTAAGTCCATGTTGCCTTTTTAGGTCATTGGTATATGAAGCTAAAATAAGAAGTTACATTCTAACTATAAGTTACTTGGAGATTGAGAAACACTGATGATTATTGCATGCTGCGTGCACTCAAAGATGATCTGTAATCTGTAAGGCTAAGATTTCTTTATTCAGATAAACACCAGCCCAAACGCAAGCCAGAGTGTGCCAGGGGCAGCAAGGCAGCCAGGCCAGAGAGAGGGGCCAGAAAGAAGGGCTATTCATGTGTGCTCAGTTCCTGCCTCACCTTAGACCTCCCCTGACCACGCCCTCAGGGCGTGCCCCAGCACACTTGTGGAGGCTACTAGGAGGCCAGGCTACAGTATCTCCCTACAAAACACTTTAGTAAGAATTTGTTACATAAAAAGGATATATCATATAAAGATAGTAATTTACTCATAATTAGTTATTAATATAACATTGTTACATAAAGACAAAAGTAAATAATGTAACTGATTTAGAATGAATTGGTATTACAGTAGCAAATCAAATAGTCTGACTAAAACAATACCAGACTCCATCTTTCATTATTTCAACATATTCCAATTCCTTGTAGCTCACAAATGATAGATGGACACTTGTCCTTTTAGTGACTAAAATAAAAGAGGAAAGGAAACATTATACATCATCATCTCTTTACTGCTTGCTACCCACTCAGCACGTTAGGTAACTATGCAGTTATAGTTCATAGGTCTGCCGATATACTAAAACTGTTCTCCTATAAGTTACTATCATATCCAAATGAACAAACATTTGGTACTAGTCCATTGTTCATATTTTTGCAGGACATAGATGTTCCTCATCTGCTTGAAATTCTGTTATTATCAATGAGGATATTAATATTCATTCTCTTGTCCCCAACCCAGAAACCCTGACTTTTATTAACCAGTACACAAGGCCTTCCCAGAAGTTGACCTTTTGCTCCCTGTGTCTTGACAAATAGGCCTCCAGCTATTTGTCAAAATCATTAGATTCTTGTAAAGATCATTAGATTCTTTGAAAGAAGATAAATGTCTAAAAATGCCTTCTCCCTTAAGTTCTAAATTTATTGCCATCCAATAATCTCTTCCTTGTGAACAAATCTCTTCCTTGCAACTGGATGCTGCATCAGAAATTCAAACTCCAATGGCCACAAGCAAATACAGATCACTTTCTTCTTTCCTACTGCCTAAACTCTCAAACATTCAAAGAAGACAAACACAAATAATCTAGCTTCCTTCATCTTCTCTTACTGCTCCTAATGAACATTTATCCTGTGCATAACATTTCAGACCAGGAATGACCCCTGCCCTCTACCCCATGGGAGGGAACTTTGCCTCTCTCAAATCACATACTAGGATATCACACTGATTAACCAATCATTCTTTAATAGTCATCGTTGGTCTCCCAATACTTCATTTTTTTTGTAGGAAAAAAAACACATATCTGGCTTTCTACTGACAACTACAATTTATCTTTGTCGATGACTATGTTCTCAAGTCAGTTTCCCATGTTCTCTTCATCTTTCCGTAAGTCATAGGAACTCAACCCACTTGTAACTATATTTTTAGTTAGTATTTTCTCCTATCCATGCCTGGATACCAAGTGAGATAAATTGTTCCTGAGAGTCCACCCTCATGTTCTTTTTAGCAATGGAAAAGAGAAAAAAAAAAAGGCATTCAGATAAACACTATATTCTCTAGCCTCCCTCACTGCTAAATGTGACTCTATGTCTACATTTGGCCAATGGGTTGTATTGCATGTATTGCTTTTAGAGGATGCCTGCAAAAGAATAAAGGATGCCTCACTTTCCTGCTTTTCATCTTTGACATGTATGATATGAAAGCATCCTAGCAGACAGGGAGACAGAAGGGGAATGGTTTTTGAGAAACCTCATGACTAATTCCTTTTATCCCTCCTGCAATCTGTCTGCTGAAGTGGGGATGAACATCTCTCCTGTCTATGTCTTTGTCAAGGTGACAACATTGGGCTCCCAATATATTGTATGACAAAGGAGTTAATTAGCAATGCTTCTGAGTCCTAAACTGGAACAAAGGTTTGATTAGTACTACGTGGAAAGAATATAATGGCGAAAACAAAGAGAAGATTTTGTTTAGGCCCTCCTGGGGAAAAAAAGTCTTCCCAGAAAATAAAAGAAGAAAGCCCAAAATTATACACCTCTTCCCAGAAAAAAAATAGAAGAAAGCCCAAAACTACACACCTCTGATGGAAAATAAAAGAACAGAGACCACAGCAATCACATTTCTATTAGAAATATTAGAAAGAAAGGAAGACAGTAAAGGAGCAAAGCAGAAGGGGGTGGAACTAACAAAAAAAAAAAAAAAGCTTCAGTCATTTGCTCCTACACTATGAACAACTTAGAAAGAAGGACCAGGAAAATCAGCAGCTGTAACAGCAGTGCTCCAATATGTAGGAAGAAAACAGAGAGACATTGAACCTAAAATGAAGTTATGATGGTTTCTTCACCAAGGAAACCTTTAGTCAACACTAGAAATTTGCTAGAACATATTGCAGTTATGTGGTTATTTTATATTTATATTTAAGAGCAGTTCTGAGAAAACTTTTCCCCGGATGTGTGTCAGCTAAAAGGCCAAGAGAGTGATTTACAGAATTATCTCTGCCTCCTTTGAGAGAGAGAGGCTTTTTTTTTTTTCTGGGTTTGTTCAGTGACAATGGCAGTTAAAGATGTAGAAAACGTACATGAAATGTTTGGTGTATAAATTTTGTGTTTTAGTTCTTTCCAGTTTGTACTTCTAATTATGTCTTTTTCCAGATTTGGAAGAATCCTCTCTATGCAAATGGTATAATTAATAACCAGAAACCCCATTCAAGACTCTAGAAAAAAAAAAAAGAAGAAGAAGAAGCCAGGCTGACATGTCACACAGCTCCCTGAGTCTCTTCTAAGCTATTTAACCTTTGCCAAATCAATCACAAACTGGGTATGTGTGCTTGATACCTATCCACAATTCTGCAGGTGAAGCTATCTTCAAGAATTCATTTTATGAAATTCAAAGTATACTGACAATTTTTTAGGATGTACTTCATATAAGGTAAACACAAATACAGGTAAATGCATGAGATTTAGTGTCAGGTAGACCTGAGATCAAGTCAATTTTTTACTATAAATCTATTATTATGACAGAATGTATGTAACTTAGGCCAGCTTATTAAGAATATTCATGCTTTTGTTGATTATCTTTCAAAATGAAGACCAAATAACGACACAGATAATCATATACTTGTATCCATAATACCTTGCTCAGTCAAAATACTCCAGAAATGTCTTAGCTGGCAACTAATAAAATTCAGAAGATCAAAGAAGCTTTATCTGAAGAAGTGGCATTATTCCTAAGGGTCAACAATGTTCAAGGCACAAAGAACGTTATGGGAAATGCTTTGAGGAAGCTGAAAGGAGTGTATAGTCTGAACACACAGGAAGAGCTTGGTATAAAATGTAGCTGTAGGTAGATGCATGTCAGAGAAGACTTCAAAGCCATCATTCATCAAAGTTGCAAGAGACCAACAAACAACTCTAGAAATATTAGCATTAGCATCACTATTGGGATAATCAGGCAAATTCTGCTTGTGACTGGTGATTTAGGCATCAGGCCCTTATGTAATGTTCTATTTAAAAGCCTCTTTGTGCCCTTCGGGGCTGCAAAACCACAAAGGCTTTGTCTTAGGGTTACCATTGTTGTGATGAAACACCATGACTAAAGCAAGTTAGGGAGGAAAAGGCTGATTTAGCTAAGTTAGGGGAGAAAGGGATGCTTTGACTTACACTTCCAGAACATAGCCCATCACTAAAGGAAGTCAGAACAGGAACTCAAGCAGGGCTGAAACCTGGATGCATAATCTAATTTGGAGGCCACGGAAGGGTGCTGCTTACTAGCTCGTTCCTCCTGGCTCATTCAGACTGGTTGCTTCTAGAAGCCTGGACCACCAGTCCAGGGAAGGCACCACCCACCATGGGTTGGGCCCTCCCCCATCAGTCACTAATTAAGAAAATGCCCTACAGGCTTTCAAGCAGTCAGATCTTATAGAAGCATCTACTCACCTGAAGTTCCCTCCTTTCAGACAAATCTAGCTTGTGTCAAACTAATAAAAATCGGACAGGACAACTGTATTTGATTGTCCTAGGGAGGACTCAGGATCACATCCCGACATATGTTAAAAAAAAATTTACAGCACAATTTAACCACTGCACATTTTAGGAATGAAATGTCCTGAATTCCTGAGCATCTAAAAATGTCTAAATCTGCCTTTACAGAATTAGGGCATACACCATTTCAAGGGGAGAGTTTTCTCCTTATAACTTTGAAAATAATGATATGTGTTCTTGAGCAGTTAGATATAAATCCATTTTATATGAGATTTTTCATTTGTTTGTTTCTTCATTTATTTGGGGGTTGGAAGTCAAGCTTTGTTTTCTCTTCTCCTATGGTGTTTGTGAGCCTGTGCTCATTCTTGCTGTTCATACTTCAGTGTATATCTAGGTGCACACTATTACAGGAGAAAAGGAAGAGATTTGTCTGATCTTCAGGCCTTGTTATTTTGTAATGGTCTTTCAGTATTTGATTTTCATATTTTTTCTGATATCCCTAGATTTTACCTTAATCAATGGCATATATAGATGATAGATAGATAGATAGATAGATAGATAGATAGATAGATAGATAGATAGATAGTTTTTTTTTTTTGTCTCTGGGCTCCATTTTTTGCAAGGATTTCTCATGTTTCTCTCAGATATCATTGATTTAGTTTCAACAATCACATCTGTATTCCTCAGAGGGTGTTCTAACAACTCCTTTATTTGAGCTTCTCTGTGTCTTGCTTTATTGCAACAATATGTTCTCAAATATTTCTGGCTGTATTAGATTATCCTAAAACAGTTACTGATATTCTATGAATTGTCACTCCCCTTCTGGGCTTTCATATTCTTGGGTATTCTCACTGCTCTAGTAATCATGGGCAGTCCATTCATAGTTACAAAGGAAGAGGACACTGATGATGTGGATTTTGTACTGTTGAGTAATAGGAAGCATTTTCCTTTCCAATTTTTTCCTCAGGTGACATACATGTATGCAGCATAAGGCAGCAAGGAAGAGTCAAAGGTAAATTACAGATAAGACATGCTAGTTTGAAGGTGTAGGCCAAAGTGCAGAGAGTGAGAGCTGTTGTTTCCAGAAAGTCTCCCTAGGGGCTTTGCTCAGTCACTCAGGGAGTCAGTATCTACACTAAAGGCCTGTGCTGGCCCTTCTTGGTCCAGTCAATTTTTGTGCAAAGGAGCCATCTGTTTTGTTTTTGTTTTTGTTTTGCAGGCACCTGACAGATAATGCTGTTCTGGGAACAGAAACCTAGAAAAGGGATAAAAGCACTCAGTCAAAGCTTGTTTACAGCCTTACATCTTACTTAATCCCTATGGGCATTGCTGATGCTCAGCCCAGAATTTCTCTCCTGTTTATCCCTTTAAAAATACCTTATGAAGGCTATCCTCCAGTTCCATTCTCCAACTAAAAGTTCTTAATAACCTTTTATACTAATTCTCAACAGTGTTGTTAATGATCATCAATTTAAACAGATCCTGAGAAACTAGTGTATTGTAAAAGAAATAAAACAAAGTGTTCACATATTTGAATGATCAGGCTTCATTTTAGGGGAAAACGCATTTTGTTATATAGCACTTAGAAAATTTTTTGTTATTGACAATAAAAGACAGATAATTTGGGGTTGGTGAGATGGTGCAGTGGTTAATAATACTTGATGTTCTCCCAGAGGACCGAGGTTTGGTTCCCACTACCTACATGGTGGTTTACAACCATCTGTAAGTACAGTTCCAGGGGATGAGATGCCCTCTTTGGCTTCCATGGGCAACAGGCACAAAAGTGGTGCACATATATACATGCAGGCCAAACACACCCATACACATAAAATAAGTCTTAAAAAATAAAAATAAAAGGACAGGTGATTTCCCCTAAAGCAGAATGTAGATAGTAGTATTCTGACTAATATTTTCACATCCTCTTCTTCATATTGTAAATGGACCAAAAGAACAATAAAAGAACCAGTCAGTAGCACAGACACTGAGATCAACAATTAATAAATGGGACCTCCTGAAAATGAGGAGCTTCTGTAAGGTAAAGGACACAGTCAACAAGACAAAACAGCAGCCCACAGAATGGGAAAAGATCTTCATCAACCCCCCATCTGACAGAGGGCTGATTTCCAAAATACACAAAGAACTCAAGAAGCTAGTCTCCAAAACACCAACCAATGCAATTAAAAAGTGGGATATAGAACTAAATAGACAATTCTCAATAGAGGAATCTAAAATGGCTGAAAGACACATAAGAAAGTGCTCAACATCCTTAGCCATCAGGGAAAAGCAAATCAAAACAGCTCTGAGATACCATTTTACTCCAGTCAGAATGGCTAAAATAAAAAAAACACCAATGACAGTTTATGCTGGAGAAGATGTAGAACCACCTCTACTGCTGGTAGGAGTGCCAACTTGTAGGACCAACTTGGAAATCAGTATGGGGATTCCTCAGGAAAATGGGAATCAATCTATCACAAGATCCAGCAGTTCCACTCTTCGGCATATACCCAAAAGATGCACATTCATACAAAAAGGACATCTGTTCAGCGATGTTTATAACAGCATTATTTGTAATAGCCAGAACCTGGAAGAATCCTAGATGCCCCTTAACTGAGGAATGGATGGAGAAAATGTGGTACATTTACACAATGGAGTACTTCTCAGTGGAAAAGAACAATGGAATCTTGAAATTGCAGGCAAATGGATGGAACTAGAAGAAACCATCCTGAGTGAGGTAACCCGGTTGCAAAAAGACAAAAATGGTATGTATTCACTCATATATGGATTTTAGATCTGGAGCAAAGAAGTAGCAGCCTACAATCCTCACCTCCAGAGAAGCTAGGAAACAAGAAGAGACACACATAGTCTCCTGGAGAAGGGGAAAGAGACATGATCTCCTAAGATATTGGGGATCTTGGGGGCAGGGAAGATGGAGTTAGAAGAAAGAGAAGGGGAGAAGGGGACGGGAGAGGAGGACATGAGGGAGCAGGAAGATCTACTCAGGGGAGGAATGGAGGAGAGCAAGAAAAGGGATACCATCATAGAGGGAGCCATTATAGGTTTAAAGAGAATTCTGACACCAGGGAAATGTCCAGAGACTACAAGGTTGACCTCAACTAACAATCTAAACAACAGTGGAGAGGCTACCTTAAATGCCCTTCTCTGATAATGAAATTGATGTCTACCTTATATGTCATCCTAGTGCCTTCATCCAGTAGTTGATGGAAGCAGAAGCAGACACTCACAGCTAAAAACTGAGCTGAACTCTAGAATCCAGTTGCAGAGAGGGAGGAGTGATGACCAGGCTGAAGAAACCCACAGAAACAGTTGACCTGAACAAGGGGTTGCTCATGGACCCCAGACTGATAGCTGGGAAACCAGCTTAGGACTGTTCCAGTCCCCCTGAAGGAGGAAGTCAATTTGGAGGTCTGGGCAATCTATGGGGCCACTGGTAGTGGAGCAGTATTTACCCCTAATATACAAATGAACTTTGGGAGCCCTCTCTATATACAGGGATATAGCCTAGACTCTCTCAGCCTAGACACACTGGTGAGAGGGGCTAGGCCTTGCTCCAGATGATATGACAGACTTTGAAGATCCCCCCCTGGAGGGTCTCACCCTCCCTTGGGAGCAGATAGGGGGTGGGACAGGGTGGTTGGTGGGAGGCAGGGGAGGAGGGGAGGGAGAGGGAACTGGGATTGACATGTAAATGAAGCTTGTTTCTAATTTAAATTTAAAAAGTAAGTTACAAAAAAAAAAAAACCAGTCAGTTCAAAGTTAGTCAACAGAGCATTGAATCAACAAAAAACTCTTACAGATATTATACACAGGCAATGATACTGATGAGGAATTTATCAATACGTTACTGGGTAGACACAGCATTGTGACTAAAACCTAGTACTTCCCCTGCAGAATGCCAGTGTGAGGACTAGTTGTAGAGGATTCAAAAAGTCAATTTTACTCTTCCATAAAAGTGTCAAAAACCTGTTATTCATAAAATATTTTTGACACTATGAAGAATATGTAATACTTAATTTTTCAAACATAATTTGTAAAGAAAATTTTTGAAGAGGGTCTCAATATAATTAAAATCCATGGAAGCATAACTGACATTTTAATACTGTATGTTATTGTGTTTAACCATGTATAAAGAAATAAAAAACTATTAAATGAATACATGATATTCTTAAGTAATTCTTTAGAGATACTAAAGAAAATGTGGTAGTGTCGTACGACATCAGCTGTTTATTAATACTGAAAGAGACTTGACTTTATTCTATTTATTCTATTTAAAAAAAATAATTGTGAAAATTTCCAAGGCAGTTCATTTCATTATACCTCACATGAATCTATTAATGAAATCTTTTTTTTGTTTGTTTGTTTTGTTTTTCGAGACAGGGTTTCTCTGTAGCTTTGGAGGCTGTCCTGGAACTAGCTCTTGTAGACCAGGCTGGTCTCGAACTCACAGAGATCCACCTGCCTGCCTCTGCCTCCCGAGTGCTGGGATTAAAGGCGTGCACCACCACCGCCCAGCTCCATTAATGAAATCTTACTAAGATCTCACAACAGTAATCTTTCAAAAATGCTTCACTGCTAGTAAATTTTAGTGTCAAAGGTTAAATGCAAACAGTTAACAAAAAGCATTTAGTGACCCACAAAGGTGCCAAGCTGCAAACAGTTAAAAGGCATTTTTGTGACACACAAGGGTGTCAAGCCGAAATTCCCTGTGTGCAATGGACTAGGACTCTTTTCTATCAAGGCATTTCTGTAGGCAGCACCTTCAGAAACCCAGGCACTGCGTATAGTGTGAGAGATGAAGATACAGTTAGAGAAAGAAAGGTCTCTACAGCTAAGAAGACAAAGTCTAAACATTGATCTTACCCAAACCCCTCCACTATGCAATTAGTCTATACGGACAAGGAATTATGAGAGCTAACAAGCTAAATAGAATGCCCTTGCCCTGTAAGTGATATATAGAACATCAAAAATATTATAATAACCACAGCATTTTTCTTTGTGCTATAAAATCGACTGAACTCCTTGCTGTGAGGAGTTTCCAGAACAGAGTCAAGAGAAAGAAAGGAAGGGAGGAGGAGGCTGACTCTGTGATGTACCTACAGCACTCTGAAAATAATTTCAACAAGATGAGTGCAGAGCAGCAGGTGGAAGACATAGGCACAAGTCACCTTAGCATGACAGAAGACACAGAGGCCCAAAAAGGGAAGATGAAGCTTGTATATTTAACTTAGTAAATGGTATGAATGTTCAAGTAGGATGGTCAGAAAAAAAAGAGCAAGGAAGACAAGACAGAGCAAATCTGCCAGTTTTATCAAGCAAAATAAAGAGACGATGTATTTGGCCACCTGCCACCTTTAAGAAGCTATGTATGTCTGTCTTAAGGCAAAAGGTGTCTTTAGAATTACTTACGGCCTAGATGAGAAAGTTCTCATCTTAATTCCTAGGTATCTGAGGCCTTCAGAGGCAGCAATGGGAAGGGGAACAGGGAGAGTGGGCATGATGATGATGGGGCAGGTCTGACTGCCTCCGCCACAGGCTTCACATCGAAAGCCTTGTCTCACAAAACGGAAAGTCCTGTGGCTTAGTTGTAACTGTGTTCACAATTCTGATTTCTAGTTTCCCCCCAGGGTTCTAGACACTATTCTACCTTCCGGAAATCTGATTCTGCATATGATCCTGGTGAGCTGTCTTAAGCTTTGAAATCACTCAAGAGGAAGACGCCTTCTGAAAAGGCTCCACTTTCTCAAGGTCTTAATGGGCTCTTGAAAGTCTGGTAATGACAAGCAAATGGGTGGACAGACAGCAGGGGATTACCCTGAGGGACTTGAGCAAAACTGTTCTCCAAACTGCTCATCCCTGGAATATGATAACAGTACCACAAAGGCAATGCCTCATTGCATGTTTGTTTCTCACAATGTATCTTGACATACGAGTGTGGTATGCAAAGTACAAGTGAAAAGAAACCACTGCTGAAATTCCCAAATGTAAGACTTCTGGGAGATTTATTTCCCAGGAGCATGTAATTATTGCTACTAATGTCACTATTCACAGTTTACATATTTTATTGTATACTAGATCATATCAGCATGCTTTTAGTCTGACTCTACAACTTTTTACTATTTATAATTTGTGTGGCCTGTTATTAAGTGTGAGCAGAGATAACAGATGCTTGTGCACTCATTTAATAAACATGTATTATACACTTGCCAATACTGTGGGGGTTTTAATCAAATTGTACACGAAGGCAAATTTACTTATTTGAGATTTACATATTCATCTTTCTATGCAATCAAAACTTACCTATTAAATGAAATCAGAAGTCACACAAAAATCTGTGGATTTCATAAATTATAAAGGACTACATAAGTATAAGACTGCTACTGGCATGAAATTATTGATTTTTACTTTGTAAACTTTAACTAGATTATGGTTGAGTACAAATTATTAAAAGGGACAATACATGTTAAAATGGGAAAAAAAGATGAATGATCTCATATTATTAGTTCTAATCCAGGAGAGATGGATGGGTCAGCAGTTAAGAACACTGAGGACCCGGGTTCAATTCCCAGAACCCACATGGCAGATCACAATCTGTAACTCCAGTTTCAGGGGAACTGATACCCTCACACCAATGCAGAGCCTTCATCCAGTAGCTGATCAAAGCAGAAACAGGCACCCACAGCTAAACATTGAGTCATACTCACAGAATCCAGTTGCAGAGAGGGAGGAGGGATGAGCAAAGGAGACAAGACTGTGCCGGAGAAACCCACAGAAACAGCTAACCTGACCTAGTGAGAGCACAGAGACCCTAGTTGTAAAGCTGGGGAACCAGCATTGGACCAAACCAAGCCCTCCGAATGTGGGTGCCAACTAAGAGGCCAAGAGAGTCTATGGGACCTCTAACAGTGGAGCCAGTGTTTATCCCTAGAGCACAAATGGACTTTAGTAGCCCATTCCCTATGGAGGGATACTATTACAGCCCACATACAGGAAGAAGGGCCTGAGTCCTCCCCCAAATGATATAACAGATGGTCCCTCATGGAGGGCCTCATTATCCCTGGGGCAGGAGGTGAGGGGTGGGTTGGGGGATGATTGGGAGCATGGGAGGATGGGAGGGATGGATATGTAATTGTGAGTGCTTCTAAAATAAAAAAAAGGAAAAGACTGAAGTTCTAATGCAGGGGCCATTCTTCACTGAATGTATATCTCATATGTAATGGGAAATTTCAGCTAAAATAATATATTGGACAAATTTTGAAATGTTATTTTGTGCATTTTCAAGTAGTATATTATTAAGAAAATAATGAATCAATGTAGCAATCATAAATTCTGAGTGGAAGGCAGTAAATAAAGAGAAAGGTAAACCCCAATAAGGCCCAGGGGAGAGGACAGTCCACAGAAAAGGTTGGTTTTACCACATGATCTAAGTCACCTTGTTGAAATCACCCAAACTTCCACAAAAGAGAAGAAGAAAACAGAGGAGGAGGAGGGGAGGAAGAGGAAGAAAACTCATGGATCTACCTTGAGAATTTCTTTCATTCTCATGAAGTACTTTGGTCATGGAGCAAAGACTTTATAAAAGGTAACAAATAATTAGTACTATGGGCCCCACTTTATATGATCTTCTGTGAAATCATCATTATACCAAAGTTTTATAAACAATACTATGACCATTCAAACCTGAACAGAACAGAATATAATACACTGTCTTTGGGTATCGACCCCTATGAAAGGAAATGAAGCTTTAAGGTCCTGTGTTAGGCTTGCATTTCTGCTGTGTACATAGTAACCACTATATCTGGGAAAGGGTCCTGTGTCAGGCATGCATTTCTGTTATGTACATAGCGACCCACTATACCAGGCAAGCATCCTAGGTCAGGCATGTACTTCTGGTATGTACATAGTGACCCACTATAGCAGGCAAGCATCCTAGGTCAGGCATGCATTTCTGGTATGTATATAGCGATCCACTATAGCTGGGTAAGATTCTTCCCTCAGAGTAAGCTGCATAGCTGGTCTGTTTCCTTAACACCTAGGAATCAATCCATCAACAAAAGAGCTAGGCATTTAGGAATGCAAATACAAAGTCAATTCTGAAATTTTCAAGTAGACAGATATACAGAGCAAAGCAAAAATATATTCCTATAGTCAAACCTAAAAATGTGTCTAAAGATGATTTAAACTGTCCCAGGTGACAACAAGGCCCATACCAGGTTCAGTTAGAAAGTCAACATGGTGACTAACCTACAGGCAACTACTTTATTGTTGGAAGTGAGAGAATAAGCGAACTTAATATTCCACATTCAGAGACTTCGTGTCGGTGTTTCTGTTTGCATGGCTATCATTCTGCTGCTCTCTAAGATGTTTGTTACATTTAGAATCCCAGATGTCTTAATTACAGGTCTGTGAATCGTCTACCCTGAGCAGCTCCCTAGCACATATCAGTTAGAACTCTTTCATCATTTACTCACCCTTACAGAGGCTAAGGAACAACAAAGAAAAGGATGCTTCTCATTAGTATAATACCTCTACTTGGATACTAATAAGGAGCTTATCCTAGGCTATATATAAAGCTAAGGTCAAATTACCAGAAAAAAAATGAATTCATAGTTTGTAACGATACAGCTTGGAGAAGCCACTTAACTCTGGCTGTTAAATTGCTGTTCTATTTAATGATCCCTCCAGCATCTGTTGATCAATGACATCAAGGTGCTGACTCTGCTTCAGTTAGGAAGATAATTAATCTACACAGTTTGTCACTTACCATTGTCAATATTCAAGGAGTCATACCTGTGTATGAACAGGTTTGATTGTGTTCTAGGCAAGTCTAGTCTCCTGCAATAGTGTACTTAAGAGAGGGACTCTGAGTCCATTATTTGGTTTTGATTTTGATGACAGATACCCATTTAGAAGAAGCAAGGAATGCAAATCCATGCTCTGGAAAAGGAGCTAGTCAATAAATGTTGGAAAGTACTACTTTCCACCAGGCATCATCAGAGCCTTAGGAAGGGTGTTGGTGGTTGTGCTTAAGGGTGAACAAAGCAATATGAAGCATTTAAGAGAAACTAAGTTCAGCACACTAGGAATTTATGTTTTCTTTTGTTTTTGCTTTACTCAGAATGGTTTTCATTTTTGTTTTGGTTTAAACCAAAGGCCCTGTGGTCCAAAGTGACAGACGAAGAGTCCAGCTGAGCCTGTCGGTGCAGAACCCCTCCAACTGCTGGGTCTTAGATGGTTAGCTGATTTAAAGCTTAGAAAGAATTCTCAAGTGTTAGGACCGATTGTGTCTGCACCTCTCAAGAGTCAACTATCAGTGATATACTGTAAATAATATATATTAGTAATAACTCACAGATAAGACTGTCAGTGCCAAAACCAATTAAACAGCAATGGCTGATGAATTTAAAGGAGATTGCGATGAGATTGCAATGTAAAAAATGGTGCAGTGACTAGTACAGTTACAGATGAGGAAGAATGATGACATTTTATCATAATATTTTAGCATTATATTTTTGAGTTATTGGACATTTTTATTAATTCATAGACTCCCAACACTAAAACTGATTCTAACAAATATCTACTTTATTCCCCTGAAACAGGCACATTCCCACAACAGCTATTCATCTTAATCCTCATCCACTCACTCACCATCTATTAGGTACAGGTATGTAGCAGAAACTGTACTGAGGAAGCATAGTTCCCGGATTTTTTTCCAATTGGAAGACACATTTCATCCAGCGTGCCACGTCCCCAAACTCTCACTGTCATCACACAACTTGTCAGTGGCTTCCAGATTCTCAGCATCTAACTGCTCCTGCTGCCTCTGCACTTGAGCCTCTGCCACCATGCTCTCTCCTTGTGAGTCTGACCTTCCTCATTCTAAACCTGCCAGGACAGGAAAGCACTCTGGGATTTCTCGTTCCATTGCCTGCTTCCTTCTCTTTGCTGGAGCAGTCATATCAACAACTACAACAAAAGATGCACAAGTTTGACCCCACACTTCTGCCATACTTTTTACTCTTTTTTTTTTTCTTGTCCTGTAAATTTCCCCCTGTTGGTATGCACTCCATTTGCTTTCTGTTTTTGCTAGTCAAGCTGATGCTGTTAGAGAGTCAGTACCTTTCACACAGCTGATCAGTCTCTCCTTTAGTTATACATGTTACACAGTCACTCTTTCCTGCTTTTTCTGTTGACTGTGCTCAGTTTCCATTGCAGAGATTTCTTCATCCTTGATCTCTAAATGTTGAACCCAAAACTCATACTTCTCTTAATCCAGATTCATTCCATAACCTTTTCTTCCATTTTCCATGTATATAATTTTCATTAATGTTTATATGTATATCTATATACATGTAAATGCATATGCACATATGTGTATGTAAGCTTTCATGTCTGCGTGTTATGTGTTTTCCAAACTTCTGAATGTCAAGCACCTATTCCCAACCCACAGTTGTTTCGCCTTCAGATTGTCACACGTATAGTAAATACGCACACAGAACAAAGATTTGATTCTCTACTTTCTACCCATCACACCCTACTCTTCAGTGTTCTGTATGTATTCTCATACTGCAGTTTGCATTACATTAACCTTTTCAGGCTGACAGCATTAAAGCAATATTGACACCTCTGCACTACTTAGTCACATAAAAATAATTGACAAATATTTTTATCTCTACCTTCTAAGTATATATGAAATCTGACTACTTTTCAACTTTGCCACCATCACTGACTTGAACTACAATCACATCTCTTTTGCACTACTGCATAGCCTTGTAAACTGTTTTCCCATTTTTCTCTTTCCTTTTTCTTCCTTATTTTGCTTTTGTGCAAGAGATAAGGGTGAGCCTTTTACCATGCTGGACTGGATTATTCACTGGGTCCTACAAAGCAACATGGAAGCCCCATGACCTCTGAGGTCATTTCTTTCTAGCTTACAATAAGAATACTGTTTTCTCAGGGACTCTAGTACTACACTTCCTCCAAGTATCTGCATGGCTCCCTCTCTTCCTCTCTCCAAGTCTCTAGTTGAATGAAATCTTATTTCATTATCATATAATAAGAACACCTTCTAGGCTTTAAACTGACACTTCCTAACCCTTGTATACCTTATCTGTCTACACACACACACACACACACACACACACACACACACACACACACACACACACACACACACACACACACACACACACACACATTTCTTGTTTGCTTGCTTGCTTACTTTCTTATTTTTTTTTTCACTACAAGCAGAACATTGTATTAGGGTTGTTTTGAGAGAGGCTTTTGTTAAATAGGTTTATTGTGTATTCTCAGAGTATGGGATGGTGTAGGTACACAGCACTCAAAACTGTGCTATGTGAGTGGTGAAGGGGAAATGATTTTCTGAGAAGGCCTGGCAAAGCTAAATAGAAAGGTACAATATAGGCCAGCCGTGAGTTATGAGTCAGCTTCCGCAAAATTGAGCAGGACATTTATAGGAAAAGCAGGAATGTGTGCCTATATCTGTCACTTTGGGTCACTCATTTAGACATTCCATAACATGCCCCAACTAGCAATGGCTGACCTAACATCTAAATTTCTTAGGTATATGTTCCACAATAAAATTGTGGCATTTGCTTCAGTTATATTTTACATTTTCTTGTGATTCTTTAATATAATTGATAGAAAATTTCAAATTTATCTGCTATGTGCTCACTATACTAATCTGCCATGTATATCTTCTCTATGAACAATTTAAAAGCTTAGCACCTGGCTGTATTATAGTGTTCTAGGGAAGAAGGTTATACTCATGAATGCTGCACTGTATCTAGCTATTTCTTTAGTTTAGGCATACTATGTGCCCTATGTATAAAGAGCTAAAATTGCAATGATTTTATTAACATGATATTTGAAATTCAAATTGATTACAAAATTAATGTATATTTATATAACATACATAAGTATAAATCTCAACCCAGTTATTTTTGCATTTTAGCCATGATTGTAACAAGTTTCCTAAGACTGCAAATAACATGAGGGTAGATACATATGTTGCTCCAGTTGTTCAAAATACATATTCAACAGAAACAATTATAAACCGTGGGATGAGGCTCAGGTATATTGGAGCATCATTCAAATTTTTGACTTATTTACATACTTTCTGTGACTTTAGTCATAGTTATTCTCAATGTCTGCCTTTAGTCTGTCTCTGAATGAAACTAGGAACACAGGCCAAAGGCTCCAAAGCTTCTCTGACTCATGTGCACATCCACTCTAGAACACAGATGAAGAGCTTTTAAAAGATTCCTGTGTAGAAGCTGAAAATTAAATGCTGTGGTTTTAAGAGGACCAAAAAAGTGCTGAATAAAAATGAAACAGAGGCTCTGAACCTCACTTGTGTTCCTTAACGCCGCTTCAGGGCAAAGTTTTTTTATTTTCAGATGCACGTTCTCATTTACTGTGGAAATTAAGAAATGAACTTTCCGTGTCGGTGTCCCTGCTAAAACAACTTAGCCATCGGCTGATTTACAACTAAGTCCTAATTGAATAGTTACGGCTTTAACATATCAATGTATCTGCAGGCTCCTTATGAAATGGTCTAGGGATTCTCTACTGATTTTACATGCGACATAAAGAGTAAAGGTAGGCTCAGGAAAGATGGAATTCTACAGATAGATTATACCATACTTATACTTCTCTGCTTATTTTTCTTAGACTTATTTCACTTCTGAAACATATTTTAAATAACTGGCTATGAAAAATAAAAACTTTCATTACCACTTAAAGAGGAGTTTTTTAGGACAGTCAAATAAATGTTTTTGGTACTACGACTGAGATTTTAGTTAAAAATTATTTATATGGAGATAGATCTTAGTATAATGTTGAATCATTTTAATGAGTTCCTTCATATAATAATATATATTTAGATTCCTTCAGGCTGAGTCAAAACAAATCACCAAAGAGCACACCCTCACAACAGTGAAAATGAATCGCTTATATTAAAACTATAATGATTGTATCATCTGACTTATCAGCATGCTTCTTACTACTGATTCTACATTATAAATTCTAGAAGTAGAAGGGAACATTCAGATCCCAGCCTGGAAAATACTTTACATATATGGAAATAGGTTTGTGGATACTGCAAGAATTTTGGAAGGTCCCCAAATAGTCTGGGATCTTCAACAAAGGTATACTGAAAGAAATCTGTCAACTGAAGCTCAGGCTAGTGTACAGCAGCACATAACAGAGTAGCAACCGTTAGCTGTGTTTTATCCAGAGGATTCAAGTTGAGGCCTCACGGTTATAACCGGCAGCTTCAGCTGAATGGAAGCTGAGTTAGGCCCCAAAGCTCACTGTTTAATGCAGTCACCAGAACCAGAAGAGTCAAGATCCAGACCCAGGCACTGAAAGTTTCTCTAACATGAGCTGAGTCAGGTATGACATCACAGCAGAAGACAGGCATGCTCCAGAGGTCAGGAGGTGAGAGTGCTAATCAGAGGCGAGTGGGTAGACACGTGTGACATGGCGGACACAGAGAGTGTCTTAGTTACTGCTAGAGTGCTACGATAAAACACCATGAGGAAAACAGATTATAAAAACTGGGGCTGGCTTATACTTTCGGAGGATGAGTCCATGACCATCATGGGGGGAGTGTGGTGTCAGGCAGGCAGGCATTGTGCTGAATCAGTAACTGAGAGCTTACATCTGATCCACAAGTTGCAAGGGGCGGGGGGGGGGGGGGGGGGGGGGCTGACAGCAAAGCCCACAACTAGTGACATACCTCCAACAAGACCATGCCTCCTATCCTTCCCAAACAGTCCCACCAACTGGGTACCAAACATTCAGATATATGAGCCAATGGGGGCCATTCACATTCAAAACACCACCAAGAGACAAAAAATGTCTACCAAATCCTATCATCAAAGACACAGTTTGGGTGTCAGGGGAAAGAGAAAAAAGAATGTGCTGCCTCAAATATGTTGAGTTATTGAGACTAAATTTTTGTGTTCCTTAATATGTGATTCAGTAACATCTAGAACTAAATGTTGGCAACTGTTTACCTGGGGAAACACTGCTCCTCTTCTTTTTTCTATGGGTATCTGAAATGGACAGGAACTCGGACTATGATTAAGGAATGCATTATTCATAAAAATGCATGCACATGATATATTTTTTCTCAGTGATATAATACATTTGAAAAACTGGTTGCAGAAGGAAAAAGACCCCTTACTGTGTTTTCCCTCTGAAGTGAGGCCTCAGGGGAGGGATGCATGGGGAACCAGTGGGATACTAAAGCCTTTACTACACTTTCTACAGTTGAATAATTAGACTCACAGTCAAGACATCCTTTGGCAATATGTGACAGTTTGCAAAAGTGCCACCAGGGAAGAAATGATTTTGGCATCTTGTTGCACTGAAGACTGTCACAACTGAGAGAGAATGAAGTGATTATTTCTCCATAAAGAAAGAAATAGTCGACAAACAAGAAAAGGAAAGGAAACTGCTTCACTAGTGTAGTTTTTGATAGATGATAGATCAGATCCCTATAGGAGAAACTATATGTTGAGTGGGGAATGATATGACATAGAAGCTTGGAAACGCTTTGTCGCTAGTGGAAGAATTAGCTCAAAATCCTCACGATATTTCCATTCTTTGCCATGTTGTGTTTCTCTCGAGACCCACAGTGAGAAGCATATGACCTGAGTTTGCTTTTCCAAAGCGATTTTATACTTGTATAGGGATCTAGAAAAGACAAATCTGTGCAAGTAATAGAGGTATTGACAGTGATGAAGCAGAAAGAGGTCCAGGGAGTGAGAACCATATTAGCTGAGATGCTGAAGTGTAATATATATCAAAGACAGGCAAATAAAAATGTCTAGAAAACACAACAAAATTTGATCTTGCTAATTTCCACCTTCACCATTTATGATGAGATGTCCAAGCCTGAGATTTTAGAGCATACAGTGCAATCACTTCCATTATGAGTCTGGATTTCTATTAAGTTATTTCTTTAAGATGCTTCACCATTTCATATCAAATGACAATTACCAGTGAAATCACCTCACTACAGTGGTGACAGTACTTCATAATGTGGATAATAAAATAAGAAATAGTATCAATTTCATGTAGGGAAATGAACACAAATGAATTCATTCTCTCCACTTTTATGGTCTTCACACTCACAGTGAACAGTTCACCTACACAAAATGCTTATATGATACTAACATAGAGGAACATCAAATGTGAACTGGAAAAGGTACATTCATGATTTTTAAAAGTTCAAAGGAATTTGAATAGAGACAAAATGTTAGAAGGCAGGTGAATTTGGATTTAAAGCCAACAATGGCATGTATTCCATTATCTGGTGGTAACTCTGGAGTTTCAGATGAGTCCTTGTGACTTCAGAGATGTCCCGGTTCAATTTCCTCCATTTATAGATTTGTTAAGGCTTTTAGCTTTTGCCTTGCAGATGGGGTAACAAAAGTCCACAGATTCACTGTGTCGCATTTCTTTAGAACTTTTCAAGCTTCCCTCAGAAGCTAAAATAATGAATGTGCTAGGTTGTTATAAGAAACTTGCAATTAGAAAGAAAAGGGGATTTCATATGGTTTACATGAAGTGCAGTTTTCAATCATTCAACACAGCCTGATTTTATTAGTACTGTATTGTGTGCCTTGTTTGTTTTTCAGCAGGGAGTGACCTGTTACCTCTAGAACCTCAGAAGCCACTGAGAGATAAGCAATAGAGAGATAATAAGAAGACTCCAGAGAAAGGCTAAAAGGATGCCAGCAGAGGACAGATGAGCTCCATGAAGTAAGCATGTGACAGAAAAGGGCTTTGTGGGATAAGATGCTCAACACTGGATTAGTCCTAAGAACAAATGAGAATCTTATAAAGTTTTACCTAAAACAAGAGTGAACTGTGTTTTGGAAGCACCACTTCCAATTGAAGAAGTGAGTGAAGACAAACATGTCAATGAAAAGCAGGTTAACTAGAGTGAGAAAGTCACAACAAGGAGAGAGAGAAAATGGAGAGAATTAAGTGACTGCATGAATGGGGCATGTTGGGGATAGAAGACTTAAAAAGACTGTTGATGTCCATAATTGAACAGGAAGCCATTTGCACAGGGAAAGGGATAGACGAGGAATGGAGGCCATGACTCCATGTGCCTAATATTCCCATTTCACTGCAAACTAACCCCTCCCACATGCAAATGCAAGAATACACAGATCCAAGTTTACACTCAAGTACTATCAGTCCCTTCACTTGTGACCCCTGTAATTTTATAGAGTTGTGTTTTTAACCGTGTATGCATTTAGTTTATCTGTGACATATCTCAACATAGTAAACCTAAACTTATCTGATCATATTATTTTGTCATTTTTTTATAAACTAAACTACTTTCTACAGTCAGCATCCTACCAAAAGTATTCTTTAAAATGTAGACTGGTAAAAGTTCACTCATATCAAGGAGGTTCTGAACACAGGGTGCTTAATTAAGCCAAGGAAATTCCTGACAGGTATTTACAGTTTTTCTTGTGTAATCTTTTTATGAGGACACTTCTTTATTTTGCTGAAAATTCTCTTTTACACCAATAGAACAGTCATAATCAGATATAAGTACAAACTGCATATCAAATGCAAATACAGATGACTCTTGAATTAATCCTTGCTCTGACTACTAACCTCTGTGTTCGTCATCAAAAGTTGACTGGGTATGTATATTTGTAATAGGCTTTTGAATGATTTCTTTGATATGATACCAAAAGCACAAAGTAAAACTAGAGCAAACAGGACTGTATGAAATTTAAGATTTTTATGCATTAAAGAACAAAATCGAAGCCAGGTATGGTGGCACACACCTTTAATCACAGCACTCAGGAGGCAGAGGAGGTGGATATCATTGAGTTTGAGGCTGATCTGGTTTAAATAGCTAGTTCCAGGACAGCCAGGGCTACACAGAGAAATTCTGTCTCAAAATACCAAAAGAGAAAAAGAAACAAAACAAAAACAAACAAAACAAAACAAAGCCAGGAAACAAGGGAATAAATGAGAGGCATACTTTAAGATAGGAGAAAATAATTACAAATCTGTTTTTAAAGATACTCGTATTCAGAAAGTGTGTGTGTGTTGAGAGAGAAAGGGAGAGTTACAGATACCATATACAAATAATGGATATATATGTGTATATATAGAGAGGTAGTTATAGCAAGAGTATATAAATATAGATATTCATATTGTGGTGATAGCTTGTTTTTTACTCTAACAAATAAATCTTGCCTAAAAATTAGAGGGCAGGGCTAGCCACTAGTTAACCATAGAGGTCTGGGGGTCTGTACAGACATACAGGAAATAATATGGCTGGACAGAAAGAGGAATATAAGGTGGGAGGAGACAGGAGCTCAGCCTCTTTTTGGTCTAGAGATTTCATAGAGGTAAGAACTTCATGGCTGGCTGTTCTGCTTTTCTGATCTTTTAGTTTTCACCTCCTAATATCTGACTCTGGGTTTTTATTATTAAGATGAATGAGAAATTGTGCATACCCTACAACGCAAATACAAAATTTCAACAGTCCTAGCCAGGTATGGTATTGCACACCTGTAACCTCATCACCTATGAGGCAGAGGAAGGAGGATCTCTAGGAGTTCAAGGCCATCCTGTCTATATAGCAAGCCTGAGACCAACCAGAGCTAAACAAAGAGACCGTGTCTCAAAAAAATTAAACAAAGCAAAAACGATTAAAATTTTAAAAATAAAAGAACAGATAAAAGTCTTAAATGGACATTTCATCAGAAATGAAGACCAAATGTCCAAGAAGCATTTATAAAGATGCTCAATGCCACTAAACACCTGAGATGTTCAAATCAAAACCTCAGGGAGATGCCATCCATGTGTCATTGTGATGGCTACTATCAAACACAATAAAAACAATGTGTTGGTAAAATTTGCAGAGTGTAATCCCAGAACATTGTTGGGACTGTAAATGATGTGGCCTCTGTATCAAGCGTGATGGAAGCTCTTCAAATGTTCAAAATAGAATTATCAGTTGACTCAGCAATACCTTAAAGCACTGTCAACAGGGTCTCCAGGAGATATTTTTAGTACCGCTTTCATAGAACCGATCCAATCTTCCATCAGCCGCAGAATGGAGATGTGTGACAGGTGCACACAGTACATGACAGACTTAGAAAAAGTGTATCCCACCACCTGCTGTAGTATAAATGAACCATGAGAACATAAGCTGCAAATATATACTCTGTGCTTCCCTATAAACAAGGTATCTAAGGTTAGTCATAATTACACAAAGAGCAAGCAAACAGCGGTCATTAGTGGATGAGGTGAAGAGTGAAGGAGCTTTTGATTTGAAGGATAGAGCCTTAGACATACAAATGAAGCTCATGGCATCTGTTTCCACTCTAATGTAAATACTTGCAAAACCACTGAAAAGCACACTTAGCATGATTGAGAGGGCAAATGTCATGTGTCATGGTTTTTCTCAAAGTAGAAAAGAGGATCACATACTGCATAAATCTATTTATATAAAATTCCAGAATTAGTGACTCTGTAATGAAAAAAGAAGATGAAGAATTTCCAGAGATACATATTGAAAACAGTTCTGCAACTTGTATGTATAGTGAATATATAAAAACCACAGAAATCCAAAGCAATTTCTTTAAAGGGCTTTAGATACCTAATGATTGACATAACGCTGCCATTTACACAGCCTCTGACGCACACCAGAGTCTGAAGCAATTCCAAACCCTTCAAACAATGGGTAATATTATAAAGTCTATCCCGAAGATATCTTAATAATTTTCTTCAAGCCACTTCATTCGACTCCCTGGGAAGCCACAGACAACAGATGTAGCATTAATAATGCTATGCTGAGAACAATGGCATAATGCCAGAAAACTTCA
The DNA here is from genome assembly GCF_003668045.3 of Cricetulus griseus. Lineage (NCBI taxonomy): Eukaryota > Metazoa > Chordata > Mammalia > Rodentia > Cricetidae > Cricetulus > Cricetulus griseus. Next base: position 160,126,002 of record NC_048598.1, read on the forward strand.
GTGATAAAAATATGAAATTCCCTTCCTGGAGACTTCGTATGCATTACAAAACAACTCTATGGACCTTTCAGCAAGAATAAGATGTTTTGACACTTTATTTCAACATCTAAAATTAAAACTACATCTTCAATTTGCGTTAAAAACTTAGTGTTTCATCTAGGTTAAACTCAGATAAGAAGGCAGTAGGAAGGCAATTAGCTACAAGAACACTTATTTCACGGTTGATTCCTCCATCTTCGAACTTGAAAAGCAGTTGAATAATTTGTATATATATTCCAGGAAAATGATAACCATTTTGAAGGTATAGATACACTCTAATGAAATTTTGAACAGGAAAAGGAAACTAGAAATTTCACTAAGATGGTGGCAAGCACTACAGTTCAACAGATATTTTATAATGATCACACAAGACAATTTCAAATTGCACTTTCTATACCTCTGATGTATGAGTCTATTCACAACATGTGTTTGCCATTAATATTAGAAATCAAGAATGTTAGTAGACCTGTTATAGTATCAAGGGTGGTTGTGTGTGTCAGCACAGATGGGATTTATGCATACTATGCCGTACTTGTCTGTTGCAGTCATCATAGGATGAATGGAGGGAGGACCAGAAGCTTATCCTGACAGTCCAAATGCACAACTTAGCTTATATCCTTATGCCTTCATTGCCTTGTCATCACCTCTTTCCAGTCTGTTGTGAATTTGTCTTTATTTGTATGACACACTCTATTTCACTGGGCACACAGGAAGAGGTTTCCCTTGCCTTTTACCCTTTATGCTATAGGCACTGGCATTCTCTCCCCTAGGAAAAATGGCTCTACAGGATCCCAACCCTCTGGATAAATAAGAGTGGTGAGGGAGGGCAAACATAGTAGGACCACCAGGCAAAGAGAACCAACAGATGGAGCCTCAGAGGAAACACCCATTGACGAGACAGAAAGGTACAAAAGGGAATCATTCTGAATTATACAATGGCTTGTTTTTCCAAAGCAACACACCTACTTAACTGTACTTTTGAGAAAAAAAATGTTAGTCATCATGAAAATGAAAGTGATGGGTATGTTTAGTGTATTTGGGCTCTAAAGCAAAATATCAGTGACAGCTATTCTTAACCCCCCTTTGTTTGCTTGTCTATTTTCAATTCCAAGGCAGCATCATTATTCTATTAGATGAGTCTGAATATTTCTCAGAAATAGGAAAAATCTAATAATTTCCTACAACCACTACACTATCCTGAAAGGTAGTGAGACAATTTTCAGTGCAGCAGAGCCACCCTGGGTGTTCATTAAAGTCATCAGGCAGCATGGTGTGTCCTGATATTAATGGGACTCGGTGTCAGCGGCTCTATAAAGAAAGTGTTGATACTGACTGCAAATTGTGCATGATAAAACACATAGGGATCTCTGGACACTTTACTGATGTAGCAGGAAATGCTTTATAGAAGAGAGTTCCTGAAAGGCAGGATAGGTTCCAAAGAAAAGAAACTTCTCTGTTTTAACTGGAAACTTAATGGTGCAATATTCAGTGTTCAAAATTCAAGAAAAAGAAACTCTCCCAAAAGAAACTGCTAAGGTCAGTGAGATGACACAGTGGGTATAAGAGCTTGCTGTCAAGCCAGATGACCAGTGCTCAACTCCAACACCTCATGGTGAATAATGACCAACTATTGCAAGTTATCTTCTGATTCCCATGTGCTCGTGTGTGTGTGTGTGTGTGTGTGTGTGTGTGTACACGTGCGCGCACACGCGCACACTCGTGCATACACACACAAATAAAACAAATAAATATGAGGTTAAACCCTTAGGGACTAGAGAGATGATGACTCAGCTGTTAAGAGCATGGGTTGATCTTCTAGGAAACCTAAACCCCCAGCATCCAAATGGTGTCTTGGTAGCTCACAACCATATATAACACCAGTCCTAGAAAATCTGAAGCCCTCTTCTGACCCATGAGGGTGCAGGATAAGCAAACAAAACACTCATACACATAAAATTCAATGAATCTGGAAAATATTAATAAAAAGTTTCAAGTAATATTGAATAATACTTTGTGTATGTGTCACTGTTGTTTTACACACACACACACACACACACACACACACACACACACACACACAGATATTCCTCTAGTTAGCATGGAGCTGTCTCCCAATAAACCCATTTTAAGTTAACCTTACAAGCTAAATCTGCATATCTGCATTCACCTAAGGTCACAGTGCTGTTTAGTGGTTGTCCCCACCGCTGTGACTGTCACTGCTGCTCAAAACACTGAGAGTATCATACCACACACAGCTGAGCCTGGGGCAAGACAAAAATCAGAGTGCAGTTGCTACTGACTGTGTATCATTTGAAGTATCATAAAGTCCAGGTCTTCATTCCAACCATCATGTGTCCATGACTATCTGTATTCATTTATTCCTCAAACCTGAACAGGCCCCAAAGACGGGTGATATTATGGTTCTGAAGTTGTATATAACCAACGTAATGTTGAAGTATAATAATTTGTCTCACATCACATGGTTAGTAAAGGGATAAACCAAAATTTAAACCACACATTTGGCTGCTGTAAGTAGTCTATAGCCTCTTGCCAATAAACATTATGGCTTTTTTGATGCATCAAAAATCTTAAATCATCTCACAATGGCATTTTGTTTGATGCTATGCCTACTTACATAGGCAATGGTTTAGTCTTCCTAACAAATTTGCCAGTTAATTATGACAAATTGCAATGACTTAGGTTGGCTAGCTCTATGTGATGAACATGTTCACACAGTGCTTGGTGCTGTGTAGACAATTCTGCTTTCTGAAAGCTGAGACCAATGCCTTGGCATTCTGAGCACCTAGCAGCTAGGTCCTAGCCTAATATAAACATTCAGTAAGAATGTTAAGTGAAGAGAGAACATAAATAGATGAACACTAAGTGAAGGAAATTCTTGGTGGATGAGAGCAGGAAGAATGCTGAGAAGGGAGGAGAGTGGGGACATGCCGCTTGCTCTCCCTTGTATTTACTGCAGGGTATCCTTGTCTGTGGAGCTGCAGGCCCAGGGTCCCTCTCCTTGCCTGAACTGTGTTCAGTCAGCAGGGCAAGGGGCAGGAAGAGTAGAAAGAAGTCAGAAGTGAGAGAAGGCCTCAGCAGGGAAGTGCAGTGGCTAAGTCACACCCCTATCCTCAGGGGAGCTCAGGTGGAGTCCAGGAAGGGGATAGAGGAGGAGGCAGGCAGGCAGCAAGGGGGTCTCCACCTACTTTTCAAAGAACTAAGAAGTCAAATGGAAAGAAGAAAAAAAGGATTTAGCCTTCACTTCCACGGGTCTTCTGCTTCCTTTGAACATGACTTTAGAAAAGAAAAGGCAAGGTTGAAAGGGAACACAAAAGAAAGTCAGGTGCATGCCTAGAGAGTTACAGCATGTTGGCAGAGGTGGTGCAAATCAGTTTGCATGTGGAAGGCCTACTCCTAAGGGGCTTCTGGAAGCTGGCCCACTAATACTGCTAATTGTCGCCAGGACAGCACTGAAGGAAATTTAATGACCCTTCTTTGTCCTACATGCCTGATTCATACTTGCACTTTCTTTCTGGAATACTGCCATTTTTCCCATCACTACCACAAAGCCATCCTTCCCATCGAGCATTTCCTGAGCTCTGGAATGCTGCTTCACCAGCTAACACTCTGTTCGCATACCCAACAGACAATTATTACATGTTCATGATGGGCCAGACCATAAGACAGTGATGAAAACACAGATACAAGTTTCTAGAAGAATGGAGCTTCCAACCCATTATAGCATATTAGACATCAAATTATAATTGCTATACTGCATATTGCATATTTTATAAGCCTCTTATTAGACTATGAACTTTGTAATAAATAGGCATCATATTGTTTGCATCCTTGAATTCCCATCTTGCCCAAGCGGTACATTTTGCACAGTGAATATTATTTTTAAAATACACATATATATATATACACACACACATACACACACACATGAACACACACACACACACACACACACACACACACACACACACACAGAGAGAGAGAGAGAGAGAGAGAGAGAGAGAGAGAGAGGGAGAGGGAGTGGGAGAGGGAGAGGGAGAGGGAGAGGGAGAGGGAGAGAGAGAGATCTATAGATCCATAGAGAACTAGAATATACTGCTTTTTCAGGACTTTTTGAAAATTATTTCACCTTTGTATTTGGCCCTATATTTAAACAATATATTCTAGGCATGAAGATGTGGGAACATATATAACTAGAGCAGAGAAGAAAATTCAGTGTCTGTTTCTAATATAGTAAACATGACACAATAAGAATGTTAAAGCAATATTATGAATCTTCCATTTCACATACAGACACTTATAAAGGATGTCTAGGGAGGAAGGAGGCAGAGAGAATTCTGAAATCAGTGACTGGAATAGTTCAAATTTTTTCTTAGGAAAACTAAGGAAGTGCCACAAAATGATTCTTAAGCTTCTGCTCATTTTGAAATCTAATATCAATTTGTAGTAACACCAATTGATGAAGTAATTCCTCCTGTGGCTTTAACTTCACAAATACTCAAGTACCTTTATGAAAACCAGTTTAGGATCATTAATCAGTTTATCTGTAAGCATACAACTCTGAATGCTAATGCTCATTACAGTGTACCAATAACATACTATCATTTAAATCAGGAAACAACAAAATTATTTCAATTATAGATCAGCAACTTAGTCAGGAGAGATGAAGTCATTTCTGTGAGCCAGCCTACCATTCCTTTCTCTTTTCCTGCTTTTTATTTCCCTCTTTTGTTTAGCAAATATTTATTTTTTATAAGCCTCAGGAAATTGCATCTGAAAGCAGGCACGGTATAAATAATAAATATTCTTTATAATTCGATTCCATACTCACCATCATCAACTGACAACATTTCTTAAATAGAATGATCTCTGGTGAGCATCATGCTGGTGTCCTTTCCAAGAAATCTCAAACTAGCTAGTCTCAGCCATCAAGCTAGCCTGAAGTTGAAGTCATTTCTAATCCCGTTTTCTGTCTGTCTAGGTTGGGTCACAAGCTCAGATGTGAAAATCCCTAAACTGATAAGGGTAGTGTGCATGGAGACAAGACAAGATGGGAACAACAGAATGCAGCTCTCTAGACACACAATTTCAGGAAAGTCCTCATTGGCCCAGGAAAGCAAACAGGACAAATGTGTAAGGTTTCATGTGATATCACACTCCACACATTCCAGAAGATCATTCATGTCACAAGTTATTCCTCAAAAGTGTTATTTTTGTGTTTGTTTTGTTTTTTTTCAATCTGGGAGCAACAAAGTGGTCTCCAGAAATACTGGGAAGGAACAGGGCTTCTTAAACTTCACTCTTCCAGCATTGTAAGACACGGAACTCTTGCTGTGAAACACTGTTGTTACTGAAGATAAAGTGTACTACCCACTGTAAGCTTTGGGTTGGAATAAAAACATTCACAGGATACCCAGACCCGGCCTCACTAACAGGCTTAGCCTTCTTAGGGGATTCTCTTCTCCTTTACAGGTAAATGGCTCCATGGTAGAACACCCATTGCCCAAGTCACTATAGCTGCTTTCCCCAACTCCCCAGAAAACAGACCTTACACTTCCTATTAAAAAAAAAAATTCTAGATCTCTGATCAGAAATAAATTTCATTCAATTTTAGGGCTGATCTTTGTTTCCATTAATGGAATGATGCTACAAAATTGAAGGAGAAAGGCAGTAAATACATAAAGTTAAATCAACCCTCTTCGGAACTGTGAGCTAGACACTACACAAATCCATCCTCGAGCTCTGTACCAACTGCTTATGCCCTCCACAGCACAGTCACATACTACTGATGGGGCTAGGTGGGCACAGAAGACCCTGTGAGCATGCTACTGTGGGCATGAGGATTTGATGTGGAAAGCAGGGTCTGGAGCTTCCACAGCCCCCTCCACACCCCCTCCACACCTCCCCCTATACCTCCCTCCACAACTCCCACCACCCACAGCATCTTCCACCACAACACCATGATGGCAAGCTTTGCTGCTTGCTTAGCAATGCAATAATATAAAGTCTTATTGAAAGTAGGTTTTGATTTCGCATTTTCTGTCTCAGCAATGGCATTTCCTTGTGAAAATGATATTTTAATATTCAAGTGCTGTGGCAGTAAGAAACACATCAGGGCATGATGTAAATTATTGCTTCACAAAATGCCCCTTTATTTGAAAATATAAATTTAAATTTTATTCAATAATGCTTGGAGGGCTACATGATGACATGTAATCACATGTTCATCTCTATGCCTTGCTCTGTTCAAAGGTTAAAGAGAGCAAATGATTCCAGAAGGGGCATGAATAATTTCAAGAGATGAGTGAGGTTACAGAATATAATCTCATCATGTAAGTTAGGAGAAAGTAGACTATGCAATCTATCGACAGGTACTCCAAACACATAAATTAATAGAAACAAAAATACTAACTACGTTAGTTGTACCTCTAGATTATGAGCCAATCATTTATCATGGGGTGTAGGTTATACCAAAATAAAGTAAAGTTCTAAGTCAAGATTTTACTGTTACTCCATATCCTATTAAAAATTGTATTAAACTCATCTTGGCATATGACAAATACTGGATATGTAAAGTGTAAATTGGCTTTGTGTATGAGAGAAGGTATGCACATGTATTTGCAGTGCATGTGTATAAGGGATTGTGTGCACACATGTGCATGTGGAAACCAGAGCCTTTCATCTAGTAGGTTTTTCAGTCATTCTCCACCTTAGTTTTATTTTATTATTTTATTATTTTATTTTTATGTGTATGGGTGTTTTGCCTGCACATATATCTGTGTGCCACGAACATGCTCAGTACCCGAGGAAACCAGAAGAAGGCGCTGATCCCATGGAACTGGAGTTATAAACAGTTGTTAGTCACCATGTGGTTGCTGGGAAGAAAACTTTGGCCTTCAGGAAAATCAGCCAGTGCTCTTAAATGGTGTTCCATCTCTCCAACTTCCCTCCCCACCTTAACTTTTGAGACAGGGTCTCTCACTGAATTCAGTGCTTATCAATTGTCTAGACTGGCTAGCACTGTGCCTCCACCCCCCCCTTTTCCATGACTAAGATTATAGTTACACATAACCATAGCAGCCTTTACTTAGGTTCTGAGGATCTGAACTCAGGGCCTTGGACTTGCAGGGTAAGCACTTTCCCCACTGAGTCATTTCTCCAGCCCTGGTTTAGTTCTAACAGACATACACTCTTGTGAAGCCATTACTGTGAACATGGCCAAAGCAAAGCATATGTGTTTGTTATTCCCCAGATGTCCTGAGAACCTTTGGTAATCAATCATTAAAGCCCCACCCACATTAGTCTATCATTTTACTATGTACAAGTTTGGATTTTTCTAGGGTTCTCTAGAAATAGAATAGTACAGTGTAGTTGAATGATGCTCCAAAAAGTTACATCTGAATCCCGATTTTGGAACCTGGGTGCATCATCTTATTTGGAAAATGCTAAGGACGCTTAAGCTTCTCATCAATGAAGATCTGTATGTCCCTAATCCCATGTCCATGCAAGAAGTCCTAAAGAGTGTCCATGTTAGAGGTGAGGCCAGGGCAGGGTGAATTCAGAGCAGAGAACAATGCTGAGACTAGTCATGGAATAGCAATGGCCATGGGAGGTTGGCCAAGGGACAGAACTAATTCTATCCCAGAACTGTTATAGACAGCATAACAACACCTCCAGAGCTGCATGGGAACTACAAGCTAATGTTTCAAAACACGTAATTTGTAGTTTGTTTTTTAAGGCAGCCACAGAAAACTAATATATCACCAGGGATTCTTTTTTTTTATTTTTCCCTGAAAAAACAGGAGAATCTCCATGATAATCAACTGTGTGTCATTTACATCTGCTGATATTTTCCCCAACACCAGCACAATATTTTAACTTGGCATATTTATCTTGAGATTTATCCTACCTGAAGTTTATATCCTGTTTATTGCTGACTAGTAGGATTTCTTTTCTTTGGGGGACATGGGGTTGAAACCAGGTCTCTTCAGGTACTCCTGGCAAGTGGTAGTATTTAAATAGGTAGCTACGTTAGAGTCTGTTTATCTATCCACCTACTGTTGATAGACATTTGAATTTATGCTAGTTTGAGACATTACGAATTAGGTAGCTATGACTACAACATCCTTGCATTTCTCTATATAGATACCTAGTTGTGAAATAGCTGACTTATAAAGTAGGGCATGTTTAGCTAAGGAACTCCAAAACTGTTTATCATTCCGACCAGCAATGTCGTGGATTTTAAAAATTAATACAATATCCAACTGCTATAATGAACCTGGGGTGTTTCTCAGCATATTCCCTATTGTCTTACATGACTATAGTCTTGATATTGAATTCAGATACTCACTTCACCCTCTGAACGCCATCACATAGGGCCAGCAAACAACTTGAGACTATCAGCTGCTATGAACTATCGTATTTTTACTGTACATACAGGCAATTTTCTTCTAATAGAAATATAATGGTTAAATTATGAGAAACAAAAAACAATGTTTCAGACCATCGTTATTCACCATGTAACTATCACATGAGAATACTTTAGGATTATATTAAGATGTCTGATTTTAGAAACAGCTATTTTAGTTGCTGACTTGAGGTTCATAAAATATAGCTAAATTAAATGGGGTGAAGATTACGACAGGGTTCCAACCATTTTTGCAATAGCCATCAATATACTGTTGCCATTTGTGCCGTATGGGTGTGTGAAGCAGCACTTCTCAGCAGCAATGTCAGACAAGTTCTCATTTTTTTAATATAAAATCAAATAGGTTTATCCATCTCATTGTGATGCAAGTTTGCTTTCATCTATAAAAACGGTAAAATTACATGTGTTCTGAAGAACTGTACCTGTATGACTTACTCTCAGCGAATGTCTTACTCGTATGCTTCTCTTATCTGGAGTTACTGGCAAGTGGAAATTTTAAGAAACCATGATCTAGAAAAGGAAAAGCTACGAAGTTGCTGCAGATGACAACAAGCCAAAGTCGGGATGCGGTTGTCATCTAACTGTCCACTGGGTTTACAGACTGGCAGTAACATTCACAGGGCCACCTGAGGGCCCTGGTTTTTTTGCTGTGCCTCAGCAGTCAGTCCGCTGACAGACATGTGATTAGATGGTTAGCCAGCTTTTTGACCTCAAAACTCTTTCATTGCAACTAATTCGATAGTCACTGTTGGGAATCTCTGCCCTGGTTTCATTCCTCCTATGCTAGCTCCTGCCCCTCAGAAAGCCAAGCAGGGAACGCTCCTCCCTGGAGCTGATCAAGACCACACCTACAGGGCATTTAAGACCTGGTCCCACGATTCCTCTCTTGCCTCTCAGAGAATCACCTGGGAGTGTTCTGCTTTGCTTTGTTCTGTTTAATAAATCTGGTCTTATTAATTCAGTTTGATTTGGTTTAACGCATGGGCGGAGGAACCCAATAACCGGGTATCCAATATTTATCATTCACATTTGTTAGGATTCAGGCATTAAGCTGGCCTGCCCCTGTCACCTGGCAAAATGCACTCAGGCAGTACTCTGGTCAGCCCAGGGTTCCATGAGTACTAGTCTGCACACAGGTGCAAAGGACCCCTTTAAAATAAAGACCTCCGCCCACTTATGCTCTCTTTCCGGCTCTTCACTCTCTGCTCTCTTCTCTTTCTGCTCATTTCCAGCTCTCTTCCTGCTGTTCCCTTTGGGCAGACAGGACTTTTCCTGTCTCCCTCTTCTCTTCTGTCTTCTATCTGGGTCTCTATGTCTCTTGACCACTTTTTCCTTCCTCCCTCCCCTTTCTATTAAAATTTCTCACTTAAGCTCTGTCTGCCTGGCTTGTTTGGTACCCCTCCCCTCTGCCTTGGTCACCCTCAACTGCCACGGAATCCACCTTGGTCCCCCACCCAAGGACACCCCTCGAACTTTATCCTAACAATGTTATATTTAAAAACATCCATCTAGTGTGCTGGTGGGGTCAGAGGTTTGTCTAGGTCATGTCTTATGGAGGTCAGGGGACAACTTTCAGGAATGAGTTTTTTCCTCCCACCATGTGGGTCCCTAGTACTAAACTTGGGTCCTGAGGCTTAGTTCCAAATGCCATCCTGAGCCTGACCCCATCTTGGGGTCTAAGTCTTCCTTTGTTTTTTCTTTCTTTCCTTCCTTCCTTCCTACCTTCCTTCCTTCCTTCCTTCCTTCCTTCCTTCCTTCCTTCCTTTCTTTGTACCAGAACTGACTTTATTATTCAAATTCCTTTTTCTCCTTAAAGTTGAAACATGGAACAAATTCTCTGGGTAATAAACATTGGTACATGTTCTTAATTCCTATAAGATCATTCAGTAATATTTCCCCCTTCAACTCATAAAAATAAGGATATCGCAAAAACAGAAAAACTCCTTGGGTACAGTTGTTACCAAGATCTCAAGGTGCATAACTTTTAAAAGTAAAATTTAAGAAAACTTAGTCTTTCACGACCCAAACCATTGCACAATTTTACCTTAACTCAACCACCTGAAGCAAATAATTTAAGTTCCTATCCCAAGTAGTTAGAAATTAATGATTGCTTTTTGCTTCCTATCAAAGCTGGCAGCTCTGTCTAAAATGATGTGTCACAAAAAAAATTCACCATTTAATCCTTAACACAAAGGTTCCCTTTTCTTCCTTTTATTACCAGAAGAGTGATGTTGACACGAGGATCAAACTGTTTGCCCTGGCTTGCCTCCATGAATGTATAACAAAGAGGGAAAGCCTACAGTTTAGTCGAGTTGCCTGGGCTTCTCACAGGCTCTCCCAGTGCCAATTACAAGAGACTTTCATTTACATATATATAGCTCAGAATTCCAACACAAATGGGCTTGAAAACAGGGAATCAAGTTCTTCAGAAAAACATGGATTAGGTGCATTTCAATTTAATTTTAAGGTGTTTGCAACAAGCATTTATTCAAGTAAATAAAAGGAGTCAATTTTTATTATAAGAAGCAACATCTTTTTAAATTACTGAAATTATCCCCATACTGATATTAAAGATTCAGTCAAGTTTTCTTTTAGCATACAGCTAGTGTTTTGTCAGGAAGAAAAAAAAAAGATTAAGACTTTGTAGAGAGTTGTGGTATGATATTTGGAATACACTCTGTGTGTGTGTGTGTGTGTGTGTGTGTGTGTGTGTGTGATGGCTCTTGACCTAGCTAGGACTTTATAAAGCCAGAAATAAAACAAGGAACAGTTTTGTAACATCACTGGCTGTTATCTTTCAGTGTAATACACTTAAAATCTTGTCTTCCTTTGTCTCCCACTCCAGTTATTTCGAGGTGAGTGTAACAATCTCTAACAGTTAAACTCACCACAGGTTAAACACTTCATCTATTCTTCTTTTTTTCACACTTTATAATTTTATTCACTCAGATTTACCAAGATATAATGAGTTCCCACCATTCTCCGTAGCAAAATACAAAATAAAATATTCTTTCTTTTTGTGGCAAAATATATTCATGACATCAAAATACAATGAGGACAAAGTGTCCTAAGTTGTATGCCGGAGAACAAGTTCCGAGTAGGAAATGATCTTAATCCACAAAGCAATGCCACAGTATTTTCAACAAATAAGCTTGATAACTTAGAAAACAGACTGGGGGAAATGGTCCTAAAAACAAAATAAAGTATTTGGTAGTGAGGTCAAACTATATTGGGTACACACACATCAGATATTTTATAGGATACATGTTTTTTTAGTATAAAATTTAAGATGTTTGAAAATAAATGGCAGACAATTTTCTGAAAAAGAAGAATTATAGCATAACCACTTTTTATTAATGTTTGAAAGGGAGCCACCAATTCAGCCATGAAATTTGACTCTTGAGCCTTAGTGAAAGCTTTGTGAGGCGAGCTCACATCATCCTGTTTTAAGTAGATTAAGTACATTTATGCCAAACACAGTGTCATCTATAAACTTTAAATATTTGCTTATCCCATGCCTCTTTCTTTGAACTCTACCACTTTGCTCTCTCTGTCTCTCATTGGTCTATAAGCTAAAAAAAGGAACGAAAGAAAAATAAGATTTTACAGGCAACGAAGAAAAGCCTGCATGCTGATCATTATATTTTAATATACTTAATAACTTCCATTCTAAGTAAGAAGAACAGCAAAGCTGATGATGAGTTCTGGCTTTGTGAATGTATGTAGTGTCTGTGAATGATGATGCATATGTGTGCCAGGCATGGACATGTGGAAGCTAAACCAGGACACTGGTATCTCCCTCTCTCATGTCTGCCTGACAGTCTTGAGCAGGGTCCTACTGAACCAGAAGAAGCTTGTTGTTTTGGCTAAACTGGCTCTTGGGATTTGCCTATTGATGGCTGGCAGTGTTAGGTTGCAGACACACACAGCCATGATTTCTAGAGATCTGAACACAGGTCTTCATATTTATAAAGCAAGCATTCTCACTCAGGGAGCCATCTCTCCAGTCCCTGATGAAATTTTTATTCAGTATAAAAACAGTCATTGACTGCAGTGTAGTGATATAATTGTCGGTGAAGCCACTTAGTAAATAAAAGAGCAAAAAGAGACTCCAAAGGAACAAGACCCCTGTGTTGTATTTCAGTATGGCCTTCATTACTTGAGAAGTAGACTCTCAAAAAGGAATAGATACTACCAAAATACTAAGCTTCTTTTTGATATTCATGATTTATTTTGTTAAAGAAGCTTACATATTAAAAAAGGAATAAAGGCTCTAGATCTAGAGCAAAGAAGTAGCAGCCTACCTACAATCCACACCACCAGAGAAGCTAGGGAACAAGAAGGATCCTAAGAGAAACATACATGGTCCCCCAGAGAAGGGGAAAGAGACAAGATCTCCTGAGCTAATAGGGAGCATGGAAGTTAGGAGAAAGAGAGGGGAGGAGAGGAGAGGAGGACATGAGGGAGCAGGAAGATCTAGTCAGGGGAAGAATAGAGGAGAGCAAGAAAAGAGATACCATTATAGAGGGAGCCATTATAGTTTTAAAGAAAATTCTGGTACTAGAGAAATGTCCAGAGACCTACAAGGTTGACCCCAACTAACAATCTAAGCAATAGTCGAGAGGCTACCTTAAATGCCCTTCTCCAATAATGAGATTGGTGACTACCTTATATGCCATCCTAGTGCCTTCATCCAGTAGCTAATGGAAGCAAAAGCAGAGACCCACAGCTAAAAACTGAGCTGAACTCTGGAATCCAGTTGCAGAGAGGGAGGAGTGATGAGCAAAGGGGTCAAGACAAGGCTGGAGAAAGCTACAAAAACATCTGACTTGAACAAGGGGTTGCTCATGGACCCCAGACTGATAGCTGGGAAACCAGCATAGACTGTTCCAGACCACCTGAAGGAGGAAGTCAGTTTGGAGGTCTGGACAATCTATGGGGCCATGGTAGTGGATCAATATTTACCCCTAGTACACAAATGAACTTTAGGAGCCCTCTCCACATTGAGGGATACTCTCTCAGCTGAGACACACTGGGGAGGGTCTAGGCCCTGCTCCAAATGATATGACAGATTTTGATATCCCCCATAGAAGGTCTCACCCTCCCTGGAGACCGGAAAGGGTTTGGGATAGGGTGACAGTGGGGGGAGGGGCAGGGGAGGAGAGGAGGGAGAGGGAACTGAGATTGACATGTAAAAGAAACTTGTTTCTAATTTAAATAAATAAATAAATAAAAATAAAAAGGAATAAATGGCATGCATTCAAATTTTACTTTTTAAAGATTTTATTTATTTATTATGTATACAGCATTCTACTTCCATGTATATCTGCACACCAAAAGAGGGCACCAGGTCTCATGGTTGTGAGCCACCATGTGGTTGCTGGGAATTGAACTCAGGACCTATGGAAGAGCAGTCAGTGCTCTTAACCTCTGAGCCATTTCTCCAGCCCTGCATTCAAATTTTAAATGATTCAGTTTAAGACAGGGAAAAAGTGAGCAGGCCTTTAATCCCAGCACTCGGGAGGTAGAGGCAGGCAGATCTCTGGGAGTTAGAGGCCAGCCTGATCTCCAGATCGAGTGCCAGGATAGGCTCCAAAGATACACAGAGAAACCCTGTCTCGAAAAAACAAAAAACAAAAACAAAAACAAAAAAAAAAAAAGATTTTTCTATAGATGTCACTGCAAACTATAGATTCATGTTACAGAAACCTGCAATGGGCCTAGATGATGCTGATCCAGCACTTTGATTAAAATGATACAATCCTTACATTTAATATCAACCAGTCATTGGGGAAAGATCGCTGTTTAAAATAAACAGGGAAATACATCCAGGCCTAAGCATTTTAAAGTATACAGATATGCTTTTCTTCAATTGTTGAAGTTGCCCAGCTATTGTAATCAAATAGCCATACATTTCTTGATTCCTTAGGAGACATAAACCCATGATGCTGATTTAGGGGAGTAGTGTTACCTAGGAAGACAGAAAGTTCATAATCTTCAAGAGATTAGGGTGTCAGGGAGGTCAAGGAGAGAGTAACAGCAGGAAAGGATCTGGCATCTGCTCCCTGCTTGCTGGGATATGCGGAGAAGATGGCTACAGTCTCCACACTGCTCTCAAGAGCAGTGGAGTCCGGGAAGGAGCCAGTCTCTTCAATGGAACAGGACAAGGACAAGGTCAAGTGACATATTTACACCAGTCTAATAGTCAGCCACAGACAAAATACAGGCATCTCTCCCTGTACCAGGTGGCTTTGTCAGGCAAGAATGAATTCCTTTCTGAGATGTGTTATCCTAAGGAGCCACATTTGAACTTATCTATATACTCAGCAAATAACCAAGCAGCCTGAATGGCCCTATCAATGTCCCATACATATGATCAAAGATCAGTTTTACTTTTTGTCCAGGAAACAAAAACCATGTGTAAATCTTAGTCTCCAATAATGGAACAAGATAGAATGTCAGTTACACTTAGAAAATATGTATTCAGGATCTTTGAACTTCCCACCCATCACTTTCTTCTCCAGTTATATAATTTTAGCCACTACAAATCAGTATCACATTTCTGAAGCTACTGAAGGAGAGAACATAATATTCTTGATTTTAAAGAAAGGAAAGAATGAATGAATGAATGAATGAATGAATGAATGAATGAACCTCACTGTTAGTCAAACAGATGAACTGTAAAAATTATTGACAACTTAAGAGGTTCCTGGCAGGATTTCAGGCTGTGCTACACGGGCATTGTAGAGAGGAGGCACTCACTCCAAGGATAGCCGCAACACCTAGGCTATTAGAACTGACCTTCATGCAGGCCCACACTCCTACAACTGACCTTCTCCCAGGCCTATACTGCTTGCACAAAGCTGGACTCTAGCTAATTCCTCAGAAGGAAGGCTGGCTCCTACTCCAGGAGAAACTCAACTCCAGGAGGCAAATGCTTCAGAGCAGGATTCAGGAATGGCTTTACTGCCTCTAATTACCAAAAGAAAATTAGATCATGGAGGCAGTTAGCTTTTATCAGTCTCTTTTGATGCTCTCTCCACCTTCTAAAATGAAAGGAAAAAAAAATCTAGGAAGGAACACAAAATGTGCTCAAAATTAAGCAACTATTGTTTTTTCTTTCATTACACTTTTTTCTATTTTTCCCATAACACTTAGCCATATTAAAAATATTTTTTAAAGTTTACCTTCTCTCATTAGAAATTTGTGCAGTGAAAGGATTTCTCTGAAGAAATTACAGGCAACACCAATTCTGAATCTACTACAACAGCTTTGTAATTTCTAAGGAAATCTCATTGAATTGCTGTTGCTAATGCTCCAGTCCAGAATCCCAGGGAGTGGGGCTGCCCTGCTGCAATAGTAAAGGATGATAGAATCTAATATTAGTTAAACAATTGCTTCCACTTATTTTAATTTTATTTACTACATTGTCAGACAAAAAAGTATATGGGACAAACTGATAAAGGTATTCTCTCTCTCTCTCTCTCTCTCTCTCTCTCTCTCTCTCTCTCTCTCTGTTTCACACACACACACACACACACACACACACACTATACCATCGGGTATATAGGTGATGTGGAGGAAGGCAGGTTTAGCATTATGGAGAGGTTAGAGGTAACCAAGGAAAGATGATCAGAACCATCCACACAGTGACGGAATGGAGTAGGAGGATGGTATGACATGCACAAAAAATAAACACTAAGTAGTAATCAATGCATATTTTTCTTTGTCATGGAATGAAGAGGTCTTTAAGTCATGTCTCAGTAGTGGTGACTGAATCTAGTACGAGATGTTAAATACTAAAACTATTCTCCAGAAAGAGCCCAGCATCTTTAAGATCAGCTGATATGAGGGCAAAGCAAGGAAAGGATGAGAATAGAACATTCTTCAGTACCTAATGTCAAGAAGGAAGTAGTTGGGGTGGGGAAGAAACCCTACAGTAGTGTGAATGTCAAAAGGGCATCAAATTAACAAAACAGAAAACCATGTAACAAACAAAAAGGTGGAAGAAGGGTAGGAAGAAAGGAAGGGATGGGGAGGACTCATAAATGTTCAAAACGTCTGTCATTACACAATTGTAAACCATGGTACATTCCTAAGAACAATTATTCCGCAACAAATACAAATGTAAATGAATAATTAGAAATGTACTATTGAGTTATGAAAAGATACAGAGGGACCATTGATGCATATTGCTAGGTGAAGCATGGCAGCCGGAAAAGTCCATACCACACAATTCTAATGCAGTGATATTGTGAAAAAAGGCAAAACTACGAAAAAGAAAATATTATCTTAGTTACCAAT
Organism: Cricetulus griseus; assembly: GCF_003668045.3. Taxonomy (NCBI): domain Eukaryota; kingdom Metazoa; phylum Chordata; class Mammalia; order Rodentia; family Cricetidae; genus Cricetulus; species Cricetulus griseus. The sequence goes on from NC_048598.1 coordinate 160,142,791, forward strand.
AGTTGGAAGATGAGCAAGAAGGAGCAGTCAGTATCAGTCTGTATGCTGATGGAGCACAGGGTATTTGTAGGGCAGTGAGCTAATTCTTTGTGATATTGTAATGGGAGATGTGTACATAGATTTGCAAAAACTCAGAATTTACAACAATGAAAATTTAGAGAAAATAATAAACTATAGATAATAATGATGGTGATTGCTGAACCACCAACTCAGACAAACGTCTTATCAAATTAAGGATAGTACTATGTTAATATAATTTAATAACAAAGGAAATATTGAGTGGGTGGAGGAGGTAAGCATCACATGAACGGAAACTATAAGTCCCACACAGTTTTTCTTTACATGTTATACTACTCTAAGATAAACATATATATTTCAAAAATTCATAACTCCGTGATATATCTAATGGACAATAAAATGCAAAATCTATTAGGTTGCATGATACAAATAAGAAATGTTAAGAAAATATCTTAAGACATAGAAATAATTTCCAATGGGGCTATTTTGAAAGAATTTCAAAAAGTAAAACTTGGAGTGGGATCTTGGGATGTGGTATTTAGAACAGAAAAGAATCACTAACTATAGTATGAAATCTGCTTGAAACAAAATTAAATATATAGGATGCTATTTTGACAGCTGTGACTCATTTTATGGTACCATTAATTTTAATAAAAAAGGTCAGCTTTGATAAAGTCACTCATGTTACTAAGCATAAGACTACACACATGAATATATTTAGTTTAGGAGCAGTTATGGTTTTTGTCTGTTATATAAAGTAACCATATAATCTGCATGAAGTAACTTGTCTATTTTAGATGTTCTATTCATATGTCCTATTTCATTCCATTACTTGTGGATTATCTGCCAAGTATCATAAGACACGTTGATATCTGACCAGTCAAATTTCCCAAGAAAAGGCAGTAGTGGAAAATAAGGAGGACATTCATCAGTGGAGTATGACATGCCATACAGCTTGCCCAAGTATGCCAGAAATATTACTTCTTATAAATGTATGAATAAAAATGTAGGATATACATTAGACCAAACTAACACAAGTTTAATTCATTTCTAATTATTATGTAATCAAACATGAAAAAAGAAACAAAAGGGACACAAAGAGAAAGTGGTAGACAGGAGAGAAAGAAACAAAATGCAGAGAAAGCAGGTACTACGAAATAGCAATATTCAAGATTTAAAGTTGTGCCACATGTTCTGTGGTTTAAGCCCAATAATTTCTATGCAATGGTTAGAATGAACATGGGCTGTGTAGTATTGGACATTTATTTTATCTGAGCTGTAGCAAATTATATCTGATCCTCTGAGAAACTTAGCTACTTCCAATCATAACCTAGAATAACAAGCTAATACTATAGTAGCAAACCACATCCCAGCCAGAGGACATTGATACAGGATCAAAGGAAAGCCCATTCCAAAAGGTCAATTTCTTCAAGCCTAGAAAAATGTTAAGTCTTCTTTAGACTACTGTAAATTCTTCATACTACATCTACTACATGACTTTGACCAGTTAAAGGTGTAATGTGGATTACCCAACATACAGAAATGGGACAGGGAAAACATGCTACCAGTTAATCTAGAAATGTCCTTCTATAAAATTTACATTCAGTAAACTAGAGTAAAAAAGTAAATACACATTCCTAAAGCTAGTAAGAAACGGATAAAACACACAACTCTAAAGAAAAATATAGACAATATGAGCTGGTAACTAATCATAGACGGCTTCACAGGTGAGGCTACATGGTTAGAATGAGGCCTTGGATGACAGAATAAAACAAGAAACTGTGAAAGTAATCAAACACACAGGTGACCATACACCCAAATATCTTTCCTCATAAGACAATGGTGAGTTCACTACTGATGGCAATAAGAATTTTGAGAACTATGGGTCCACATTATGACCTGGCACTTGAAAATTACTGACTTTCCCCTCCTATCAACAAAAGGGGAGTCACAGAATTTTATATCTAATATATAAGATACGGTATATGTTTTATATAAACACTACATATTGCATATACATGTAATACACATACATACATAAATATATAATACATTTTCATCAGAAAAGCCTGAAACTATTTGCATCTATCAACACAGCTGTTAGCCTCTGTCTTACATGGAATCTTGATTTGCAAGAAGCTGCTCTTTCCAGCAAGCTGTTCTTCTGACCTCAGTTGCCCAACTAGGGAAAGGCGATGATAACAGTTTATCATTTAAGATTATTGAGTTAAAAGCCCTAAGTAAAGTGCTTTTAAAAAGACTTAGCACACAGAAATTTGGGAACTTATATTCATTATTATGACTGAGTTTCATTATAATCACTTATTTATTATTCCCTCTCTTCTACCAATCTAGATCGAGATATGGGGAATTTCAGAACAAGAAAAACCTAGAACAAATACAAGAACCACAAATTTCTAGACCCAGATGATTGCTCATAGTGCTATTTATTTAAGATCAAAGCTGACCTTTTCCTACAGGCCTTCTTGTGTATGAAGGAGGCTGACTGGGCTGGGAACTGCCATGAACTGAGTTCTGGTCCAGCTCTACAAGAGACAACCAATGAGTCCAAATGAGTTCCTTCCCTCTGGGGCTTCAGCATACTAACCCCTGATCTAATGAGTCTGCACTTGAGGACCACAAACAACTCTTAAAATTTCTAATATGCTAACTGAAATGCTTTCTGATACTTAATATATTTATAGACACGATACATTTGTATTTTTGACACTAAACGTTGTCTCAGGCTTAAGAGACTGCTTAGTGGTAAAGAGATTTACCTCTCCAGAAACCATGTGGTAGAGGGGAGAACTGACTCCCACATATTGTTCTCTGACCTCCACCTATGTGCCATGAGGCACATGCACATTCACACACACACACACACACACACACACACACACACACACACACACACACACGCTAAAACAATCCTTTGAACGTTGTCTCTAGATGCTAAACTTAATAATAGGCACCAGGATCCACAAGGGCAGGCTCTTTACTCTTTCCTTTGCTCTTACAAAAACTTCCTGATTGGTGATAAAAATTCAGTAGGTAAATAGTAAAGCATTAATAGAGCCATACAGCTCCCAGAAGAAATCAGGGATTTTACTGATGCTAACATTTTAAAAATACTACTACTTGAATAAAATACTACTCAGTTTTGCCATGTCTTCTTGTAAGGGGACATTTTTACAAACCTGATGACTTTCATTTCTATAGCTTCAGATGAATGAGTAAGAGGCTTCACATACGAAGAATTGACATTACTTGTGTTCCTAATGAACTCATTCAGATTCCAAACCTAACCATGACATCAGAAGATATCACCAGGAGAGAGTTTTGCAATTAACAGGAATGATTTTTATTTATGAATGTTTTCAAGTGATTTGTTTTGCAACAGTGTAAGTATGCACATGAACTAAATGTCAAGGATCAATAATGAGAAGCCAGCATAGCTGAACAGATAGCTTGCTTTTAGCTAGCAACAATGCTGCACTGGATCATTCAGACTGAAAATAAAAATTTTACAAGGAGAACTTAATTAACATTTTGTCATCATTACCCTGTTCTGTTATAAGCTGGCTTTCTCTAGCAAGCTGTTAGGTGCTTCAATATTTAAATGCGTAACATGTCCTTAAACTACCACACACAGTAGGGAACATGAATCTGAAGATTCACATTTTCAAGTTTACAGAGGTCTAAAGGTTTTCAAGGCAGCTGTAATGATATACTCTTTCTGAAGTGGAGGTTTCAAAACATTTGGAATTCAGCCAATGAGACAGATTATAAAATTTGAGGAGAAAGGGGAAATGGAACACAATACAAGAGACTCACTGGATATACATGAGACCAAAAGTGGAAGTTACTAGTTTCAATAGGAGGACATGGATGACTTTAGAGCCACTTCTGCAATATTAGGAAGATATCATTTTTCAGTATCAGGTCAAACAACACCAAAGCCAGGCAGTTTTGTAGTACATAAGTCCTACCTACAGCTTTTCTTGTGAAGAGGGTCACTTTAACATCTGGATCTTTTATTACATATCAAGGTAACTGACTGAACAGTGAAATAACATTTACAATACAAACAGACCCAGTTGTCTTTGCTTCAGGGCTGGGAGTCATTATTCAAGTATTTACTTTCTGGGTTTGCTCATCTATTGAGATTTACATAATAGAATATTGGCCTTTTCAAATATCAGACAAGAAGGCCAAGTTCACTAAAACAATTCAAGGTAATTAATTAAATGGAATTTTAAATTATCTAATAAAGGGATAATAAAAAGTTTGAAGCAAATCAGATGAAGAAAATACAGACAGTAGGACATAGGGGTTTACATTTCTAGATCAATTTAAAGTTTCTATTTTATGAAGAAGTAAAAGGGTTATGGTGGTTGTGTTTTTCTTGCTTTCATGTAAATAATGTATCCATCAAAAAACAAACAACAAAACTCTCTCCCACTGGGCTTCAGGAGACTATCCAACCAGTGAGAACATATCACTAACACCAGAACTTAGCAAGGAAGAACCCTGATTCAAAGTTAAAACATGCTGTCATCACTGAATAGGGAATGGCAGCATCTAGTTAAAGAGCCTTAATCTATCTAAATACACTTCCAGAATGTGGAAGGATACAATTCTTTTTCTTTTTTTATGAAATCTAAATGTTACTCCAGTTTCTGGAAAGCAAAGGTGAAAGGATAACTAGGTAAGTAGTGAGGCAACAAAATAGGGATTAGCACAGAACTGCCTGAGTGGGGGACTCACAGAGATCTGCTTACCTCTACCTCCCAAGTGCTGGGATTAAAGGCACACATACCACCCTACAGAATTTATAAAGTACACCTTGAACACCTTAATCTTCACTTAACCATGTGCAGATTTTAACTACGGAATATTTTCCCAACTCTGTACATATATTGTTGGTTACAGTTGCATCAATTCCACACATGCAGACCTTAATAAAAGGTCTTAATGAAAGGCAGTTATCAAAAATAGATGGTTATTTCCCATTAATGAAAAAACATTATTTATTTATCTATTTATTATTATTACTTATTTGAAAAGAATCTGATGTTTCTATTAAACAACTCATTTCATAAATGGTTATGAATTAACAAAAACATGATTTAAAGATTGAGAACTGTAAAAATGCTGAAAATAGCAAAAATCAACCCCAAAACCCCATGAAAATTTAATCCACACAATTAGAGATTTCATTCTTAATGAAACAATCAGTTTGAATTATTTTTTCTCTGAGATTAATAAAATGCACCTTATCAAACAATCATTGCAAAGGAAATTGTCAACAAAATTTACCTAACATTTGATTGTTATCATAAAATACTTTTTACATTAAAATTCTATAATTAAAGCATCTTTGTGGGATCTCACTTTTAGGATATATTCTTCAAAACAATTATACGAGAAAGATGCACAAGAATAGAGTATGTGTGTTGTGTCAGGTTTTAATTACCAGAAAGTAATGCTGATGTCATTAATTCCCTTGATCCTGCCCTAAGGAAAATACTCAAGTCTATTTCTTCAGAGGCTTCCAACTACAAATGTACACTGTCATTATGTATGTGTGTGTGTAGCTTCTGGGAATTTAGGTTCCCAGCTGGCATTTGGTATGATAAGCCTAGAAGACAATCCTGCTCAGGGATTAGTGTCTAATTATTATGTCCATGTACCTCCTAAGGAAATTCAAATTATTGTTTTCCTAGGGCTCATAATTTTTTGACTTCCCTTTATTGAAAAAATATCTCCAAGTGCCTGCAAGTTAAAACATACTAAACTAAAATTAGCTGAATTGTGGCCAAGGAATAAACTTAAAGGGGAAAGGCAGACCTGATTCGACTGGATCTGTTCATAGATTATGGGGAGTATGTGTAAAGAAAAGGACTAAGCATGAACTCGTGCCTCCTTAGAAGGCATCCCATTAGATCTCATTCTATCTTCTCCAATTACAGTACTGGGTAGTGATGATCTCGTAAATGCCAGGCAGCCACAATGGCTTTTTCTAACCCATGCTGTTGACACACTGCAGTGACAAGAATGTGACCAGCTTCACTTGACAACACAGAGTTCTTGGTGGAACTTTATCTCTCTATTTAGCTTCCTAGTGCTCATCTTCTATTATAGCTCACTTTCAGTCTATAGTTTCGATCGTGTTTCTCTAAACAGTCATTTAAGCGCTTTAAGAGCCTAAGGCCCAACCCTGAGAATCTCCTTTCTCCATTATATTTTACTCATATTGGCAAGGCTCACACAAGTACCTTATGTGCATCAGCTTTGATCCATTTACAGACGGGGTTTGCCTGTATGTTGCAGGCTTCGTATGAAACTAAGGCAAAGACCCCAGTTTCTCCCCATAAAGGGTTCCAGAGGTAATAGTAACTCTGGTGTACTCAGTGTTAGGAGAACTGTTTAGAATCAGGATGACTAAGACTGAACCCCAAGTCCATTAGCTATGTGATACTGAGCAAGCCGTTCATTTAACCCCTCTATGTTTCAGTTTCCTTTCCTATAGAATAGAGGGACATATTATAATACTGATTTCGAGGCTTCTGTAGAGCAAATGAACTTAGACTAGGCCTTGGCAAATAGCAAGTACTAAGTAAAGTATTATTCAATGAAGTAAGTGATACTATAACTAATGATTCATAAAATATCTTTGTAGATTGGAGATGTCCCCTAAGCATGCTCAATCCCTAGTACCAACAAAACAAACAAAAAATACTGCTATTAATCATCTATGGATACATGTATTGTGATATCACATATTGTGATGTTAAAGTCATTATCAAACATGGAACTTAATGATTCTTCTTCTCTAAGGGTTAAACTATAAGTGATGTATAAGGCACTTGTAGATAAAATTAACCCAGATGAAGGTAGAGATGGCAGGCTGTAGTCAAGGACAGAGAAAGGAGGAATGGTAACTCAGGTGAGAGGTTGATCCATTTCACACTCTGGAAGATTTGAGTGGAGATCCCTAAGGCCCCCCCAAATGCCCATTCTCTCCAAATATCACACTCTGTCCTGGCAAGTGGATGGTTGACAACTCAACTGGGATTTCAGTATTTCAAAGATGCAAGTCTATCAAGTTCTCTATTACTTCTAATGCATGGTGACCTTTTCTTGACCTATCCTCTCGTGTACCAAGACTAGGAAAAATAATGAAGATGTGGAGATGGTTAGTTGACTTGAAAGGGCAAAGATCGTGCTTTGTTCATTATGACCGCACATCTCCAGTGTGCCTGATCTCAATAGCCATTTCCAGAATGAAAAAAATAAATGCCGAAGTTAATGAAACAAAAGAATTCAAATTCATTTTTCTATTGCAGATTCTTTTTATTTTATTTGCAATAGCAATAACCATTTGTTGGCCAAAAGACATTTAAGGAAGTGTTCAACATCCTTAATCAACAGGGAAATGCAAATCAAAACAACTCTACCAGAAAGGCTAAGATCAAAAATACTGAGGATAGCTTATGTTGGACAGGATGTGGAGTTAGGGGAACACTCCTCCATTGCTGGAAGGAGTTGTACAGCCACTTTGGAAATCAGTATGGCAGTTTCAAAGAAATTGGGAATCAATCTAGCATTCCTGGGCATGTACTCAAATGTCCCTCAATCATATCACAAGGACACTTGCTCAACAATATTCATAGCAGCATTATTCTTTTTTTAATTTTTATTTTATTTTATTAGTTCAAATTAGGAACAAGCTTGCTTCAGATGTCAACCCCTTCTCCCTCTCTCTCCCCTCCCCCCCAACATCCCACCTGACCCTAGCCATCCCCCCTCCAATCCCCAGGCAGGGTAAGGCCCTCAAAAGGGGCTCCCCAAAATCTACCACATAATCCTGGGCCAGGCCTAGGCTCTTCCCCAGCAGCATTATTCTTAATAGCCAGAACCTGGAAACAACCTAGATGCCCATCAACTGAAGAATGGATAAGGAAAATGTGATATACTTATATAATGGACTACTTCTCAGCTATAAGAAATAATGACCTCATGAAATTTACAGGCAAATGGATGGAATTAGAAGAAACAAAAACAAAAAACATCCTGAGTGAGATAACACAGACTCATAAACACAGTATGTATTCACTCATAAGTGGATATTAGAGGTAAAGCAAAGGATAACCAAACTACAATCCACAGCTCCAGAGAAGTTAGGTAACAAAGAAGACCCTAACAGAGACACATGGATCATCTTGGGAAGGAAAATTAGATGAGATCTACAGGGTAAACTGGGGATGGGAGAAGGGAGGCAGTGGTAAGGGAGAGGAGATGGTTAAGGGGAGGAGGGAAGGAGTGGAAGAGCAATGAAGGAGATATCTTAATAGAGAGAGCCACCACTATGGGGTTAGGGAGAAACTTGGTACAACAGTAACTTCTAAGAATCCATAAGGATGATCCCAGCTAAGACTCCTAGCAATAGTGGAGAAGGTGCTAGAACTGGCCTTCCCCTGTAATCAGATTGGTGAATATCCCAGATATCAACATAGAACCCTCATCCAGCAATTGATGTAACCATACACACAGATCCACAATTAAGAACCAGGCCTACCTCTGGGAATCCAGTCGAAGACAGGGAGAAGGGAATATATATGAGTAAGGAAGGTCAAAACCATGATGGAGAAATCTACAGAGACAGCTGAACCTAGCTTGTGAAAACTCACGTACTATATACCAACAGCAGTAAATACTCCAGGGGAACAAAATAGGCCCTCTATATGTAGGAGACAGTTCTGAAGCTTGGACTATCAGAGGAACCCTGGCAGTAGAACCAAGAGACAAACCTGGTACATGAGCTAGCTTGTTGGAGCCCATTCCCTCTGGTGGGATGCCATGCTCAGTCTTAATGCATGGGAGAGGACCCTGGCCCTGACCCAACCTATTGTGTCAGACTATGTTGACTCCTCATGTGAGCTCTTACCCATGAGGAGGAGTCGCCTGGGGGTGAGCAGTGGAGGAGGTGATGGGGAGAAGGGGGGAGAACTATGATTGGAATGTAAAATGAAATTTAAAAGATTAAATAAATTATAAAAAAGAAACAACCATTTGTAATCAGATGTCCAGCTATTCACAAAGAAGCATCTATAATCAAACACATAAATTTTTTGGTTACCATTCCCTACAAAACGCAGTACTCCCTACATAACTACAATTACATATACTATTTGTACTGTATTACATATTATAAGCAATCTACATTTGGTAAAGTAGATGAGAGGGCTTGTATATGTTTGTCCCCAACACTGTCCCATGTTACATAAAGGGTTTGAGCAACCATGACTTTTGATATTCAGCACTAGCAGTGGAAGCAATTCCCATGGTTACTGTGCTGGCTTGTTTTATGTCAATCTGACACTTGGTACAGTTGTTTTGGAATACATAACCCCATCAGATTGTCCTGATGCAAACCTGTTGTGTATTTTCTTGATTGATGTGGGGAATTCCTGCCAATTGTGAATGGTGCTACCCCTGGGCTGGCCATTCTAGGCACTGCAGAAAAGCAGACTAAGCAAGGTCTTTATCACAACAGTATAAACCCTAACCAAGAAAGCTACTAAGGGATGGCTCTACCATCCCCTGACCCTAATTTCACACCTTCCTGAAATTCCTGCTAGTACCGCTGATTTCTCAACAGCCAGCACAAGAGCAATCTATTATACTATCCTTTAATTTTTAAAATACAAAATCCAATAGACCAAGTAATTATATAAGAATCTTATTTAAGGTCTTTTTTGAATTAGACACACCCTACAATTTGATTTTTAATATTGACAAGAAAGTAATGAAAAGCCATTAACATAGTGGGATCATAAAACAGTATAATTAAGAAGCCCATGGTTTTAGAATCAACAGCTTTTGGCAGGAATTACAGGTCTGTTAATATCTTACCTTCTTGGCCCCTCCTCCCAGCATTGACTTCTTAACAGTTTGTTTATACAGTACCCAAAAATGCCTATAGGAAAGTACATATACCCTAAATGAGATGCAAATGTCACATATCTGCCAGTTCCAGCTCACAGTTTTATCTTCTACATCTAGGTTGAGTTTGAGTTTTTCCTTTGGGTACAAATACATTCCCTGCTAAATATTGGGAGCCTAAAACTGATTTTTTTTTTCAAAAAAGCATAAACCGAATCGTAAAAACTTGTGTTTGGTACTGGAAAAAAAAAACAGTATTAATGATGTTTTAATTTTGTCTAGTATGGAGTGGATTTGTGTATAAGCAGTAGGTCCCTTTTGTTATTGTTTGTTTGGGGTCTAATAGCAGAAATCCTCTGTGGTTTCCCATCTGCCATTTCTACAAAGACATAATGAAGAAGTCTGATTTGATTTGCATAAGTCAAGAAGGAACCACAAAAGACAATGCTTTTAATTACTAAATGTGAGATAAATCTCAGAGGGGACAGAGATGTTAAAGAGGAGTCACCAGCTGAGCTTGAAACAAGAGAGAGTAAGTAATAATTCTGCCACATTCTTTGTCAGGGAAAAGCCAGGCTGGATAGAAGGATACTGGGCACATGCATACTCCTGGGCTGGGATGAAACTCAGTGGTATAATAGCATTTGTCTACCTGTCCATGGCCTTGTCTTGATATTAATGAAACTGACATTTATTATTATTTATTATCTAACTCAATCCTTGTCATCTCAGTATCAATCAGCAGATATTTTGCCAAGCAATTGCATTCTTTGGACTAATTTTACCAGAGTGTTCTTACCGTTGCCCTAGGTACTCTCTAGCCTAATGGATGTCTCTTCAGCATCTTTGTTGGACAATAGTCGAGTTCCAACTTCACATAGCATTAACGAAGCCAGCATTGCCTTTTATCACTACAGATGTAAAACCTAATATCGAGCACTCTGTAATTTTTCTGAACAAATCAACTTTTAATAACTGATAGAACAACAGTAGAAAATGGTTTCAGACAAAGGTAATCAAAAACAGGTATGACTGAGGAACAAACACAAAGGATCCAATTTGATGCTTTCTTGTTCTATCAATATACTAAGATCTAGCTATACATGTATTTGTGCTAAGTGAAATACTAAGTGAAAATCATCTTGAAGGTTACATATATAATTGGAAGGTAATTGGTAACTCAGAACAGTACTTGATTATAATTCATTCATGCTTATTTTAATTTTTTATATATAGACTTATATGTAAGTCAACTTACAAAGGTATGAAAAGGAAAATAAAAGCATGTTAAAATGAGAAATGAGATAATAGTAAAATTTATATATGAATCAATCAATAAAGTTCTACTAGGAAAAAAAATGCTCAAAGAAGCTCATGAGTTCATTGTAAGATTTCAAGTACAAAAGATCACTTGTGCTAAAGCAAGGCAAAAATCTCTTTTTTCAGACTTTTCTCCTGTTCTTTATGATCTGCACAATCTCCCTGAACTCTCTCTAGATTACTAAAAAGAAAGGGAAGTCAGTGGTTCAATGCCAGAGTGATGATGGGTCAGAAATGCATGATGGGCTGGGCAGTGGTGGCCCAGGTCTTTAATCCCAGCACTCGGGAGGCAGAGGCAGGCAGATCTCTGTGAGTTCGAGACCAGCCTGATCTATAAGAGCTAGTTCCAGGACAGCCTCCAAAGCCACAGAGAAACCCTGTCTCAAAAAACAAAACAAACAAACAAACAAACAAACAAAAAAAGAAATGCATGATGGACTTAGGACCCTGGAGACACAGGAAGCCAGTGAAGGTCACAGGGGACAATGGACTAAGTCTCTGGCAAGAACTTTCAGAGCCCATGCCAATATAACTCACAGAAACTTGCAGTAGGCTTCTGATGACTACTAAATCTGTGATATGGGGTTATAACAGCAATAAGAAACAATATTAATCAGAATTAAAACTTCCACATAGATAGGAACATAAACTGAAATCTCAAGACACATTTTTACAGACTAATGATAAGTAGGAAGACAAATGAAATAAAAATCTGGGGGCAGGGAACATACTAGAGAAAAACAGTAGAAGATTTATATGATCACAAATGATTTTAAAATAAAGGGGTTTCAAAAACTCAAAAGGATCAAAGAAATAAATACATTGATTAAAATATAAGAAATTTTAAATAGGCAGAGAGTAAATGATATCATGTGCTAATCAGAAAGAGCCAATTTGAATTTTGGAAATAAAATACAAATTGTCACTAAAATAAAACCTAATGGGTTGAATGAATAAATGTCAAACTTACTTTACTAGAAGAAAGAATTGGCCAATTTCCATTAAAAGGAGACTCAAGACAGGTATGTGGGTATATATATGGCTGCCATGCTAGCACACAAGAGGTTAAGGCAGGAGAATTAAGCTAGGTCTTAGTCAGGACAGTAATTATAACAAGACTATGTCAAAAAAATCTAAAACTGTGTGTGTGTTTGTGTGTGTGTGTGTGAGAGAGAGAGAGAGAGAGAGAGAGAGAGAGAGAGAGAGGGAGAGGAGAGGGAGAGGGAGAGGGAGAGGGAGACGGAGACACAGACACAGACACAGACACAGACACAGACACAGACACAGACACAGACACAGAGAGACAGAGACATGGAGACACACACACACGGAGGGGGAGAGAGAGAGAAAGGGAAGGAGGGAGGGAAGAAGGACAAGAGAGAATAAGAATTAGAATGATTCTATAATGCTTAATTTGTCAACTTGACAGAACTAAGGAATTCCTAGACAGCAGAGAACAAGTGAAAGATTGCTTTTGGGTGTGCCTGAATGTTTTGAAAGGAGACCAGCATGGGAATATGTGGACAATATGGGAAAGGTCACAGTTACCATGGACAGGGGCTGTTCCAATAGCTGGAATGCCAGAAGGAACAAAGAAGTTGGAAAACAGGGCAAGATGTTGTTGTTGCTGTTGTTCTTCCTCTCCCTCCTCCTATTCCTCAGGTGCTTGTTTCTCTCTTCTTCTCAGACATAACAAGTTCAGGCTCTCCTCAAGCATACAAAATAGACTTGCATTAGCAAAATTTCTAGCCTGAGGTATCATAATGAAAATTACAGCACTGGCTTCTTTGACTGGGAGAATTCCAATAGACTGGGCTAGCCTAATAATCATCCTAGGCCTTCAGCTTTCAGATACCTATCATAAGAGTTCATATTCTCTATAAATCATGGGGTCAATTCTCCCAACCAATTCTCTTTCATATGCCTACCTATATCTTCATATATACCACGTATACATATAACTATACCTACCAATTCTGTCTATCTAGAGAATTTCAAGTAATATGACACGAGGAAGATAATGAAATAAAAAGTATGCAGGAGGGGGTGAAGAATACAAAAGATAAACTAAGAGGCTCCAGCATAGTTCCTGAGCTGAGAAAACATATGTGGGAAAGTACACACTTTAGGACCGGGCAGTCAAACAGTAAATGCCTCTGCAGAGTCATCACAAGGCAATAGAAATATATCAAGAGAAAGGAAGACAGGAACAAAGGGGAGAGAGGGAGGGAGGGAGGAGGGAGGGAGGGAGGGAGGGAGGGAGGGAGGGTAGAAGGAGTGATGGATAGGAGGAAGGAAGCTAGTTCCGTGTGAACAATTACAAAGTGCAGTAGAAGGCCAACTGGACTGGGTGTAGATTTCTCAACAGATTATGGAAGAATGTGTTTAAATATTTCCTTCAAACTGCAAAGTACAGAATTCTACAGTATTTAAAGTATGCCAGAAGAATGGGATGGATATAGGATAAATATAATCACTGTAACCTAAGGAAGCTTAGTCATCAGGGCCTCTCATTCTCACTGATAGCGATAATGCTGGGAGCTGCTAAAGGCCATTGTAGTCCAGACAGATTGAAAGCCAATAGACATTTCTAGCAATCTGCCTACAGACATCTCAAAATGAAACAAGTCACATCTCTAAGGCTCCCATAATGCTCACACCTTTTCTCCAAATCTAGAAAAAATATACAACTGCAATCCTTTCCTAAAAGAAGTTATTAAAATTATTTAAGCTGCAGGCTTTGTAATTTGGTTAGATTTCACTTTAGCAAAAAGACAAGTGGATCCAGTAAAGGGAGTGAGAATGATACGATATTAACCATAGATACCGGCAAATGTTTTGAGAAGCTTATCTGAGTATGAAGAGTATAAAAATAACTAAATGTTGCAGGAATGTGGGTCTTAAAGATTCTAGCTGATATTAATACTGAGTCATTCAGGAGCACTAACAGCTTCATCAGCAAGAAGATATCAGATGTAGAAAATCACTGGTCTGAAAAACCTCAGTTAATAGTTGATGTGGCAAAAATCCGATATATACTTAGATGAGGTAGCTATTAATTGAATCTTTTATAATTCATCCGTAATGGAGAACCATTGCTTTTATAATAAGATTCTTGGCTCTGCACACTCTCTCCTAGGCTTAGTGATGGAAAGCTTCAGAGTAGGGCTCAGCATACAATGCTGGGAGTGCCTCTTAAGCCCTGCACAAGGCAAGGCATTATCCTCCAGTGCTTCTGCTAGCTACAGGGACTATAAAGTATGGTGTTGCTGCACAGGAGCCCACTCTGTGAATGGAAGCCATACTGAAGTCAGTCGAATTCTTCAGATAGTTTATTTCATTTACCACTTAAAGAGTACCTTTAACATATATCCAAACCAAGAAAAAATAGCTATATCTTACAAATGTTATAGATTTAATCATATCTCCTGATATGAATGTTCATGAGTTTAAAGTAAGATCATGAAGGTAGGACACAGCTTGGCCCCAGGACAAGAAAGAAACCCACTGAATTCAATTTCAAATTGGATAGCAAGAGAGCAAGTGTTCACTGCTGAGTAACTTACTTTTGCAAGTAGCATCACCAAAAGAAAAAGGCAATAGACATTTGGCACCATGCCCCTACTACCACCTTAGCATTGTCATAATAAATTGGAACAGCCTGTGAGTTCCTTGAGGCCAGAGATGATGTCTTAATCATAAATTATATTCCCCAAACTTCCTACAGCACAGTGTTAGTAACATGTGGAAATAACACAGGTTGGGAATCTCTAGGATGGTAAATGGGGGTATGGTGACTGACTGTGACATACTCAACTGATGACTACATCTACATCAAGCAGATGTGTCCTAGGCTAACTCTAGGGGGGACTTATACACACTTGGAATGCCTATAGACACAAAGCAATGGTACTTCAAGAAATGGCATGGACATAAGAGATACTGTGAAAATGACTCCAGTTAATTGTCTTCTGCCAACTGGCAAGAACAAGAAGCATTGACAAGCCAACAAACACTCATTTTCTGCAGTCAACTGAGATAAGATATATTACTTGTTCAATGGCATGTTTAAGCAGATGTTATGTTAATTGAGTCAGAAACCTGAGTAGTTTTGAAACTACTCAGAAATTGACCAATGGCAAACTAAGGGTATGGCCAGTTTTATTAAAGCATCTATTTTTAAAAGAATGGTCCCAGCATCTGAGTCTTTATGAGCCACTGTTTAGCAATCTTAGATGCATCGTCACATTATCTAGGAATGCTACCTGAGAACATCCAAACAGCTCCAATTCGACTGATATGAGCTGGGACAGTCAAATTGCACAGGAGTAATGGGAAAATGGGTATTTTCAAGAGATTCCCAGTTGAATTTAAAGTTTTGATTCTTCCAACTCTATATACTAAATCACCTAGGAATCCCCTGAAAATTTCCAGGTGTTAGCCTCCAGACAACCAAATCAGTTCTCTGGGAGTGAAGCTCACGGAGCAGCATTTCTTGAACCTTTCTAAGAGATTCCTGTACAGAGACTGGAAATTTGGAAGTTCTTCCATTAAGAAGCTAAGTCACAGTAAACTCTTCCAGATACCTATCTACCAAATTGTTCATTTATCAAATAACACTGCCCTTCTGATACCTCCAACCTAAGAAATGATAATGCTGAAGACTAGAGTACAAAGGAACTGAAAAAGCGGCCCCAGACCCACATGTCTTAGAAAAGTATCTTTTATGAACTTTCAAAGAAAGGGGACAGAAAATAGCCTTTGTATGAAGTGTTATTCTATTTCTGAGAAGTGATAGTTTTGGTAATATAAACACATTCAGCACTTTATTATAAGATATCTTATACCTAAGTAACATTCATTCAATCTGAAAAGTTGATAATGATTGATACTTTACTTGTTTCTATGTGTTTTTGTTTGTTTTTTTATTTCAAAGTCAGTGTTCATGCAAGGAAAGATAAAGGAAAGATAGCCAATAGCAGAGAGGTTAACAGAAGGAAAAAGAGACTGAAACACAAGATTAATTAACTTTACAGGTTGCCTGTTGATTTCACTTACAACAGTGAATTAGTGTTGACAACAAAATCACATTTTAAAGCCTATGCTATAATGATACACATGGTCTAGATGTGTGTGATCACTAAGGAAAAATAATATCCAAGGAGCAAAAACTCTGCTCCATGAAGACTATGAAAAGACAGCAGGAAGAGGTTATGTACCAACAGATAAAGTAAAATAATCCATATTTACCAAACATCTCTTCTCTATGAAATATTGCCCTCAGAAGAGAGGCTGACATATGCAAATACTACTTCCAGATTGAAATTCAAAAATATATCTTTTATGTGTCTCCAGAGGTGTTAAATTATCATGACCTAACTTTAAATATACACCATTGTGCCCAGCAGCCAAATCCTTCAAGAAACATTTCACAACAATCAACCTAAATGATCAACTCTGGTTAAGCCTGGGATATTGATTTACATGACACTTTAAAAGTGTGAATGGATATTAGCACTTCAACCCACATTTAAATGACATTTTGATCCCTCTAAAAGTCCAGATAACTAACCACTCTTTATAAGGAGGTTGATCATTCCATTGGAACATCTATTCTCTTAGATATACCATAGTTCTTAGTGATTTTCATCTCTTTATGACAAAGAATGTGACAACAGAACATTAAGGTCTCATTTGTGCAGTTGAACTGAAGTCACCAAGTCTATGAATAACAGTGCCAACAAACTTTTTGTCAAGAACTAAATGAAAAATGAAAGGAGAAAGCCAAAAGTCAGACCACTGCTCTAGAACCTAAAAGGAAGTAGTCAAGAAACAGTGTTGCAGTTCAGTGCATAGTGTAAGCACAGAAGGGGATAGAAGCAGAAGCTGAGAGCTGGACACTTAGGGACACTGGAGTGATGGAACTGCCCCCTTACCTAGGAAGAGTGGAGCCAAAAACAACAGGACTGATGGGAGCTGTAGGGGAAGCTGTAGCCATGCCTACTTAGGGGCTGGCTACAGGTGTTCCTGACCAAGCCCTTGAAACAGAATGGCATCCGAGCAGCTTCCATATGCTCCCGCCATTGCGGTGCTCTTGGGCATTGGACTCGGCACTCCCGAGACAATAAAGACAGATCCAGATAAAGAAAAACCTCTAAAGGTTTACACTGCATTTTAAAATATATATAGGCTTGTGAGAGAAAAAATAACAGGAGGAAATAGAATAGCCGGTTGTGGTGGCACATGCCTGTAGGATTTGCTGAAGGAAGCAGAGGCAGGCAGATTTCCACAGAGAAACCCTGTCTCGGGAAAAAAGAAACAAAAGAAAGTAAAAATAAAGTAATAAAAAAGCCATATAAAGATGGAAAATACACAGAGAATCTGGATACTATATATTGTTGTCTTTAAATTCTTTGATTGCTGAGAAAAGACTTACTGCTTCTAAAATACATTTAATTATAAATGCTGCTAAATTAATCCAATTAATACATTTTAAAAATGCTTTGACTTCAAAATTTAAGTCTAAGGACAGCCTACTTGGAAAAAAGTTTTTTCTTGTGTTTCCACAGAAAATAAAAAGCTGTGGATTCCTTCCAGACTAATATGGTTTGATCAAGCAAGACCCCCTGAAGCAGTGACCCAACTGATCCTACATCCAAAAAAGCTGAGATGATACAGCCTTTCAGACTACAAAAGCAAGGACTTGGTCAGGTTTCTATGTTTTATCATGATCCCTATGGTATATGAACATCGTCCCCAATCAGCAGGAAGCGGTTTAGAAAGAACGACGCCCATATTCCCAAATATTGTTTATAAATGTTTATTTTCATTTAAATGGGGTTAGTTATAAATGGTAATGAACATAGTCGATCTCTTTTTAAAGAAAGCAAAGGGGAATAGGATATAGGAATGAATACTTTGTATTGGTATAGATTTTCATTTATTGATACAACTTTAAGGTCAATTTTGTGATATGTATATGTCTCCTCTTGTTTAGGTATTGTGTTTATACAGATCTTTTACCTATAATAGTCAGAACTTATAATTAGGTTAGTTAGGTTTTCTACATATACAGAGATGTATTTGAGATGGTTAGGTATTCTTCAAACCTTTCAAAGAACTACAGAAATATGGCATTTAAATGGTTTAGAGTTTTTCTTGGCAGTGAGACACAACTGCTCCTGGCACACCAATTATGTCAGAAAGGAGGATGGGCATCGAAGAAACATATTATGGAGTTTGCTTTCAACATGGCAAGATTAGCCATTTGGGCAAGAAACTGCTCTTGCCTGGACTGTTTGTTGCTATATAAACTGGACATGAAGGACCCACAAGAAAGTGACTGCTGAACTTACAAAACAAGACAGTACTGAAGGGTTCCTGTTGAAATGGAGAAGTGTGCCAGACACACTGTGGCCTATGGGCTGAAGATGGATGCCCCAACGTTACAGAGAAACTTTGCGTGACTGTCCAGGTAGCAAGATGTCCTGTCAATTCTAGAGTTTATATATTATCCTTCTGTGGTCTTTGATAGAGTTGAAGACAGATAGTTATGGTTATAGTTTTCTTCAGTTATTATAAAAGATAAGTTATGCTTTTATTTTAGACAGAAAAGAGGAGATGATGGGGGAAGTACTTCTGTGTATGTTTATCTTATTGATTGTTAAATAAAGTTCTGTTTGGCCAATGAGACAGCAAGTTAGACGGGACTAGGACTCAAAAAGGATTCTGGGAAATGTAGCAGAGAAGTGGTGATCCGGGCAGGAAGTGACATAGCTAGAAGACTCATATTTAAGTGAAAGAGAAACTGAAAGGCCCCCTTTTCCCCTCCGCTCCTGCTCCAGTGGCAGAATGTGGTCCACTGGAAAGGAAGGACGCCAATAAGGCGTCTGATAAGATAAGTCTTATAAAATATATAGATTTATGATAATTGAGACTGAGCTAACAGATGAGAATCCTAGTCATTGGCCAAGCAGCTTTGAACCTAATACAAGTTTCTGTGTATTTATTTGGGCCTAACTCGGGCGGGCAGCTGGCGTAAAGCACACATGTGGCTGTGGGGCTCAGCGGCTTTTGGCAGAAAGATTTATCGTAACAGGGAGCATAGTGAACAAACTAGAAATACACACAAGTGATGTGACCTGAAGATGATTTCTTTTTTTTTTCTTTTTTTATTAAATTATTAATATTTTCACATATACTTTCCCTCTCCCTCTCCCTCCCCCCCACCCCCATTCCTTCTCCCCCACCTCCAACCTACCCCCCACCCCATCCACCCGCCACTCCCCAGGCAGGGTAGGGCCCCCAACCAGGGTTCCACCAAGTCCACCAAATCTTCCTGTGCTGGGCCTAGGCCCCTCCCCATGTGTTCAGAGACAGAGCGAATCCCTTCAAGTGGGATGGGCTCTCGAAGTCCCTCCCACCCACCAGGGCAAAACGCCAGTCCACCTCCCTCTGGAGTCATTCATGATTTCTAGTTTCCTTGGGGTAGAGGATTATAGGCTGGTAAACCTTTGCTCTATGTCTAAAAATCCCAGGAGTGCAGGGGCCTCCCCATTGGCATCCATGATCAGGGGGCTGGATTAGTCCTGTACTGTCCTCCCAAAGAGCATCTGGGGTCGATATGCTTTCCCTTTTTCAGGCCAACTGTTTCTGTGGGTTTCTCCAACCAGGTACAGACCCCTTCGTTCTTCATTCCTCCCTCTCTTCAACTGAGTTCCAGATTTCAGCTCAGTGTATTTCTGTGGATGTCTGTCTCTGCTCTCATCAGCCACTGGATGAGGACTCTAGAATAGCATAGAGAGTATTCATCAATCTCATTCTAGGGGAAGGGTTTCTAGGCCAACTTCTCCTCCACTGCCCAGACTGTCAGATCATGTCATCCTTATAGGTCTCTGGAGATCTTCCTAGTTCCAGATCTCTTCTCGGACCTATAGTGGCTCCCTCTGATACGGTATCTCTCATCCTGCTCTCTCTCCTCTATTCTTCCCCCAACTCAATATATCTGCTCCTCCATTTCTTCTCCTCTACTCTTCATCTTGTGCTCTTATTGTGGCAGCACCCACTTCCCTACCCTCATGCTCTCAATTAGCTCGGGAGTTCATGCCATTTCCCATTCCTGGGGTCCATTTATCCCTTAGAGTCATTCATGATTTCTAGTTTCCTTGGGGTAGAGGATTATAGGCTGGTAAACCTTTGCTCTATGTCTAAAAATCATATATGAGTGAGTACATACCATGTTTGTCTTTTTGTGATTGGGTTACCTCACTCAGGATGGTTTCTTCTAGTTCCATCCATTTGCCTGCGAATTTCAAGATTCCATTGCTTTTTTCTGCTGAGTAGTACTCCATTGTATAAATGTACCACATTTTCTCTTTCCATTCTTCAGTTGAGGGGCATCTAGGTTGTTTCCAGGTTCTGGCTATTACAAACAATGCTGCTATGAACATGGTTGAACATATGTCCTTGTTGTATGGACAAGCAGTATTTGGGTATATACCCAAGAGAGGAATGGCTGGATCTTGAGGTAGATTGATTCCCATTTTTCTGAGCAACCGCCATACTGATTTCCAAAGTGGTCTTACAAGTTCACACTCCCACCAGCAATGGAGGAGTGTTCCTTCTTCTCCACAACCTCTCCAGCATAGGTTGTCATTGGTATTTTTGATTTTAGCCATTCTGACAGGTGTGAGGTGGTATCTCAGAGTTGTTTTGAGTTGCATTTCTCTGATGGCCAAGGATTTTGAGCACTTTCTTAAGTGTCTTTCAGCCATTTCAGATTCCTCTGTTGAAAAATCTCTGTTTAGTTCTGCACCCCACTTTTTAATTTCATTGTATGGTGTTTTGGTGGCTAGCTTCTTGAGCTCCTTGTATATTTTGGAAATCAGACCTCTGTCAGATGTGGGGCTGGTGAAGATTTTTTCCCATTCTGTGGGTGGTCGTTTTGTCTTACTGACTGTGTCCTTTGCCTTACAGAAGCTTCTCAGTTTCAAGAGGTCCCATTTATTAATTGCAGACCTCAGTGTCTGTGCTTCTGGCGTGATGTTCAGGAATCGTTCTCCTGTGCCAATTTGTTCAAGGGTTGTTCCCACTTTCTCTTCTAAAAGATTCAGTGTGGCTGGGTTTATGGAGAGATCTTTGATCCATTTGCACTTAAGTTTCGTGCATGGTGACAAGTATGGATCTATCTGCAATTTTCTGCATGTTCGAATCCAATTGTGCCAGCACCATTTGTTGAAGATGCTATCTTTTTTCCATTGTATGGATTTAGCACCTTTGTCAAAAATAAGGTGTTCGTAGGTGCGTGGGTTAATATCTGGGTCTTCAATTCGATTCCATTGGTCTATCTGTCTATTCTTGTGCCAATACCAAGCTGTTTTCAGAACTATGGCTCTATAGTAGACCTTGAAGTCAGGGATGGTGATGCCTCCAGAGGATCTTTTATTGTAAAGAGTTGTTTTGGCTATCCTAGGTTTTTTATTTTTCCATATAAAGTTGAGTATTGTTCTTTCAATGTCTGTGAAAAACTGTGTTGGGATTTTGATGGGGATTGCATTAAATCTGTAGATTGCTTTTGGTAGAATTGCCATTTTTACTATGTTAATTCTGCCTATCCAAGAGCACGGGAGATCTTTCCACTTTCTGGTATCTTCTTTAATTTCTTTCTTTAAAGTCTCAAAGTTCTTATTGTACAGGTCTTTCACTTTTTTGGTTAGTGTTACCCCCAGATATTTAATGTTGCTTGTGGATATTGTGAAAGGTGATGTTTCCATGATTTCTTTCTCATTGAGTTTATCATCTGTATACAGTAGGGCTACAGATTTATTTAAGTTAATTTTGTATCCTGCTACCTTGCTGAAGGTGTTTATCAGCTGTAGGAGTTTCCTGGTAGAGTTTTTCGGGTCACTTATGTAGACTATCATGTCATCTGCAAATAGTGAAAGTTTGACTTCGTCCTTTCCAATTTGTATCCCTTTGATATCCTGATCTTGTCTTATTGCTCTAGCTAGAACTTCAAGAACAATATTGAAGAGATATGGAGAGAGTGGACATCCTTGTCTTGTTCCTGATTTTAGAGGAAATGCTTTGAGTTTCTCTCCATTTAGTTTGATGTTGGCTATTGGTTTGGTGTATATCGCATTTATCATGTTTAGATATGTTCCTGTTATTCCTGTTCTCTCCAAGATCTTTATCATGAAGGGATGTTGGATTTTGTCAAAGGCCTTTTCAGCATCTAGTGAGATGATCATGTGGTTTTTCTTTTTCAGTTTGTTTATATGGTGGATTACATTGATGGTTTTTCGTATATTGAACCATCCTTGCATCCCTGGGATGAAGCCCACTTGATCGTGGTGGATGATTTTTCTGATATGTTCTTGGATTCGATTAGCCAATATTTTATTGAGTATTTTAGCATCAATGTTCATGAGAGATATTGGTCTGTAGTTCTCTTTCTTATTCTTATCTTTGTGTGGCTTGGGTATCAAAGTGATTGTAGCCTCATAGAAGGAGTTTGGCAATATCCCATCTGCTTCTATTGTGCGGAACAGTTTGAGGAGTATTGGTATCAGCTCTTGTTTGAATTTCTGGTAGAATTCTGCAGTGAAGCCATCTGGTCCTGGGCTTTTTTTGGTTGGGAGGCTTTTGATGACTGCTTCTATTTCATTAGGGGTTATGGGTCGATTTAAATTGTTTATCTGATCTTGATTTAATTTTGGTAAGTGATATTTATCCAGGAAACTGTCCATTTCCATTAGATTTTCGAATTTTGTGGAGTACAGATTTTCAAAGTATGACCTAAAGATTCTCTGGATTTCCACAGTGTCCGTTGTTATATCCCCCTTTTCGTTTCTGATTTTGTTAATTAGTGTGCTCTCTCTCTGCCTTTTGGTTAGTTTGGCTAGAGGTTTGTCTATCTTGTTGATCTTCTCAAAGAACCAACTCTTTGTTTCATTGATTCTTTGTAATGTTTTCCTAGTTTCTACTTTATTGATTTCAGCTCTCAGGTTGATTATTTCCTGGCGTCTACTCCTCCTTGGTGAGTTTGCTTCTTTTTGCTCTAGTGTTTTCAGTTGTTCTGTCAGTTCTCTAATGTGACTTTTTTCTAGTTTCTTCATGTGGGCACTTAGTGCTATGAACTTCCCTCTTAGGACTGCTTTCAGAGTGTCCCATAAATTTGGGTATGTTGTGTCTGCATTTTCATTAGAATCTAGGAAGTCTTTAATTTGTTTTTTTATTTCTTCCTCAACCCAGGAATGGTGCAATTGGGTGTTATTCATTTTCCAAAAGTTTGCAGGTTTCCTGCCATTTGTATTGTTGCTGAATTCTAGCTTTAATGCATGGTGGTCTGATAAGATACAGGGGGTTATTTCAATTCTTTTGTAATTGTGGAGGTTTGCTTTGTTGCCTACTATGTGGTCAATTTTGGAGAAGGTGCCATGTGGTGCTGAGAAGAAGGTATATTCTTTTGAGTTTGGATGGAATGCTCTATAGATATCCGTTAACCCCAGTTGGGCCATGACTTCTTTCAGATCCTCTGTTTCTTTGTTAAGTTTTTGTCTGGTGGTCCTGTCTAGTGGTGTAAGGGGGGTGTTGAAGTCTCCTACTATAAGTGTGTGTGGTTTTATGTGTGGTTTGAGCTTTAGTAATGTTTCTTTCACAAATGTGGGTGCCTTCGTATTTGGAGCATAGATGTTCAGGATTGAGATTTCATCTTGATGGACTTTTCCTGTGATGAGTATGAAATGCCCTTCTTCATCTCTTTTGATTGATTTTAGTTTAAAGTCCATTTTGTTAGATATTAGGATTGCTACACCTGCTTGTTTCTTGAGGCCATTTGATTGGAAAATCTTTTCCCATCCTTTTACTCTGAGGTATCGCCTGTCTTTGAAGTTGAGGTGTGTTTCTTGTAAACAGCAGAAAGATGGATTCTGTCTTCGTATCCATTCTGTTAGCCTATATCTTTTTACGGGTAAGTTAAGGCCATTGACATTTAGGGATATTAATGTCCATTGTTCGTTGGTTCTTGCTTGGTTTGGATTTATTGTTGGTGGTGTCATTGTGTGTGGATTTTGCTCTCCTGCTTCTTTTTGTGTTTGGCAATATTAGATTATCTATTGCCTGTGTTTTTGTGCATGTAGTTATGTTCCTTGAGTTGGAGTTTTCCTTCCAGAACCTTCTGTAGTGCTGGATTTGTGGATATGTATTGTTTAAATCTGTTTTTGTCATGGAAAATCTTGTTTTCTCCATCTATAGTGATTGAAAGTTTTGCTGGGTACAGTAGTCTGGGTTGACATCCATGCTCCCTTAGTGCTTGTAGTGTATCTATCCAAGACCTTCTGGCTTTCATAGTTTCCATTGAGAAGTCGGGTGTGATTCTGATTGGTTTGCCTTTATATGTTACTTGGCCTTTTTCCTTTGCAGCTCTTAATATTTTTTCTTTATTCTGTAGATTTGGAGTTTTGATTATTATGTGTCGGGGGGACTTCTTTTTGTGGTCCAGTCTGTTTGGTGTCCTATAAGCTTCTTGTACTTTCATAGGCATATCTTTCTGTAGGTTGGGGAAGTTTTCTTCTATGATTTTGTTGAATATGTTTTCTGTACCTTTGAGCAGTGTTTCTTCACCTTCTTCTACACCTATTATTCTTAGGTTTGGTCTTTTCACGGTGTCCCATATTTCCTGTATATTTTGTGTTAGGGATTTGTTGGTCTTGAGGTTTTCTTTGGTTGATGAATGTATATCCTCTAGCGAGTCTTCAATAGCTGAGATTCTCTCTTCTGTCTCTTGAATTCTATTAGTTATACTCACATCTTTAGATCCTGCTCGTTTATCCAACCTTTCCATTTCCAGCATCGCTTCATTCTGTGTTTTCTTTAATGTGTCTAATTCAGCTTTCATGTTTTGAACTGTTTCAAGAGCTTCCTTCACTTGTTTGGTTGTTTTATCTTGGGTTTCTTTAGCTTCTTTAAGAGATTTGTTTATTTCTTGAATATTTTGGTTTGTCTTTTCCTCCATATCGTGTAATTTTTTGCTTACTTTTTCTTCTATTTCTTTAAGGGATTTTCTTGTTTCCTCTTTGAAGGTCTCTATCATCTTGCTCAGATAATTTTTGAGGTCCATCTCTTCTTCATGCACTGTGTTGGGCTTTTCAGATCTTGCTGGAGTGGAGTCCCTAGATTCTGGTGGTGTCATATTGGTCTTTCTGTTGTTGAGCGGGTTCTTATTCTGTCTTCTTCCCATATCTTTTTCCAGTGAGTGCAGGTAGGATCTCTCTATCTCCTCTTGTTACTCTGTAGTGTGTGTGGGCCAGGAATTCAATGTCCGAAGCTCTGGATGGTTTTGCCTCTCCTCGTAGCCTCCTCACTCTGATGGCGTTAGGCCTCTTGGTGGATCGGTCGCCGGGAATGGAATGAAGAGTGGCCTGTACCCAGATTCGGGGAGCTCCTCCCTGCCTGGACGTGTCTGTTTCAAGCAGAGAAGAGCCTGGAGGGATCTGGGTGGATGGCGCTTAGGACAAGAATTGGGTAAAAGCAGGGGGTGGCTCACCTGGTCTGCGGTGAGTCCACGGAAAGGGAAGGAAGAGTGTCCTGAACCAAGCCAGATTCAGGAAGCTCCACCCTGCCTGGGCGTGTCTGTTTCAAGCAGGGACGAGCCTGGAGGGATCTGGGTGGATGGCGCTTAGGACAAGAATTGGGTAAAAGCAGGGGGTGGCTCACCTGGTCTGCGGTGAGTCCACGGAAAGGGCCCTGAAGATGATTTCTAAGTAACTTCCTTCTCTCTGGGACTAACATGAGAAAGATTGCTTATCCCGAATACACATGTGGGGAGGGATGGCAGACGGAGACAAAATATAAAATTCTAATATTCATGTAATTCCAATTGAACTACTGAAGATAGGTCGCTGTTCTTCAACAGCTTCCTTTTTTTGGAATGAAGTGTATAAGTATTCAAGAGTACATATTGGATAACCCTAGATGGCTTTCTTCAGAAACTCCCAAACCTCCCATATACATGAATGTATAAGCCAGAAAGTGACACTGGGTATCATCTTCAACTGTTCTCTAATTCATTTTCTATTCTTTTAAAATGTATTTTAATTTTATTTGAAAATTTCATACATGAGTATAATGCATTTTGATCATATCCACTCGCAGCTCCACACTGCAACTCCACCAGTGCGCCCCTACATCCTTGTAAATTTTTTATCTTTGTTTTTAAAAAATTAATAACCCACTGAGTATAAATAGTGCTGCCCATATGCACATGAGTATAAGGCCACCCACTGGCATATGGTTAACTTACCAGGGACCCCATCCCAGAAGAAAACTGATTCTTTCTACCCCAGCTGCCTTCAACCACTAACAGCTCCTTGGACAGGGCTGGGGCTTTGTGAACTCCTCCCATCTACCAAAATATTGCCTGGGTCAGTTTTAAGAGGCAAACACAATTGCTGTCAGCTCGTGAGTGTGACAGCCCTGCCAAATACAGAAGAGACTATCGAGCAGCAATTCTCTCCAACCACTAGGGCTCTTACAATCTTCCTAAATGGTCTTAAACATTCTCATCTATATACTTATAAGGTATGGCAGATCTCAATCCTCATGGGGTTTCATTTTTGTAATGGATAATGGGAAATACAGATACCCAAAACTGGCCAAAGTGTAGAGAATAAGAGACTGCAGAGTCCATCTATATTATTTATTGTTATTCTACTATTATTATTAATTATTTTTTTAAGACAGAGTTTTCTGTATAGCCCGACTATCCTAGAACTCACTCTGTAGACAAGGCTGTCTCTGAACTTAGAGATCTGCCTGCCTCTGCTTCCAGAGTGCCTGGACTAAAGGTGTATACCACCTCTGCCTGGCATCTATATTTTATTTCTTCAGACAGGTTCTATTTCACTAAACCTGGAACTCACCTGCAACTCACTGATTCAGCTAGATTAGCTGGCCAACATGACCCCAGGAACCCATCTGTACCTCCCAGCATTGGGACTACAGGAGCTCCAGACTCTCTGGGCTATACAATGCTTTCTTATGAGGGTCCTGGGGGGGGGTAAACTAAGGTCCTTATTCTTATTCAGCAAGTGCTTTAATGACTGAGCCTTCTCTCCAGCCTTACAAAATCTCTGCTGTTGCCTCCCAAAGTTAACATTCAATAGCAGTAAAATGCTGCTTACAGAAAAAACTTCAGAGCTAATTTACTAGATCTCAAGTTGTAACTCTATCCCACTTCAAACTTTAGGGGAACAGTGTTAAACCTCTGACCTTAATTCTAACTCTAAAACAGGGTGAATATACATATTCCTAGGGTTTTGAAGACTGAAGGAAACAAGGAAGATAAAGTGTTTGAGTAACACTGAAGGACAAAAACATAAATACATACATACACACAAACACCACACACACAGAGCCACACACACAGACACACACAGACACACACAGACACACAGACACACACACACACACACACACACACACACACACACACACACACACACAGAGCCACACACACACAGAGCCATATACACACACACACACACACACACACAGCCACATAGATGCACAGATACACACATCTTGTCCCCCTTATATCGATATTTTAATTCTTTAGGCACAGTAATTTTATATACTCTAGTTTATAGTGGGAACCTTTTTCAGCCTTACCTGGCAGGTTGCCAGTCTTTTTAAAGAAATATTAAAAGAGATGTGGATTGTCTGTTTTGTATAGACCTCCAGACTATTCTAGTAATTTAAGTTTAAGTTTTGTGGATGACTCAGTGCTGGTCTTAATTACTAACTGCTGATGCCAGCCTAGAAAATAGTCCTTTTGGGTTCAGCCCTATTTTGTGTTGGAGATGTATGCTATCTTTTCAAAAGTATCTTTTATGTCCATAAGATATAACTATGTTTTTCAGAGGAGAAGTCTAAAAGTAGTCATAACTGGGCCATTTGGAAAGCACAGGAAACACTTCAGTCATTTTGATCACCAGGCTCTTCTCAAAAAACTACTTTGGTGAAAACTGAGTGAGCTGATGACCTGAAGAGAGATTAATAAATGAAAGGCTGACCTAAGAGTAACTGAAGAGTAAAGAAACATCCATCCCACCATATCCTACCATTGGAGAGCATGGAAGAGGCTCTTTTACATACCTCTACTTACAAAACAGGCTCACACACAGGATGTTTAGTTCTATATTGTCAGCATTTCCCCTAAAACCACACAATGTTTTCCTTTTATGTAAAAAACAAAAACAAAAACAAAAAACACCTTGTTTTGTTTCTGAAGTCTCTGGGTATTTACCCTTGAGAGCCTGGGAAAGTCTCCAGGGAATCCAGTCAGTGAATGCTCTAGTGAATAGAACACAGGACAAAAAGACACTGAGCTGACCAGGCTCTGTCCTGAGCCTCTCAAAGTCATAGCTATTCTTATTATCAGAGAATGCTTCTAAAGTGTTCTGAAGTTCTCCAATAAAAATGTTTTATGCATAACAGGCTGTTTATATCAGAATAAAAATCCTCAGAGAATCAGTGCAGCTATAACTTTCAAATGTGAAAATCTCCGGGGGAAAAATATTTGGCAATGTCTATCTTTTAGGATGTAACTTGGCTAAAATGAGAAGAGTGGATTCTCTTTAACAGTAGATTGGCACAACAAAAACCTTTCCAAGCATTTAGATACCGATGTATCTTACTTAAAATATTAGGCTGTACCATTTAAAGAAAAATCATGACTGGCTGCATCATATTTGCCTGTTTTAGAAGAGCCACCAAGAGCAGCAGTGAGTATAAACAGCATCACCATGGACTGCAGAGGAAGAACCCAGTGATTGTCTAGCCTCTCCCCTTGGCCTCTGTTCCATTCAGGTGCCCCTCTATTTCTAGAACTTAAAGTCAACCAGCTTCTATGTTTGCTCATTCCATACTTTTTATCCTAATAAGTTCTGTTTTCTTCTACCAACATGCAACACTATAGCAACTCAGATCTACCACATTCGAAGCACAGACAACCAACTGCAATCTAAAAGAACTGTAAGAACCAAACCACAGGCAGAAACTCAATTTGGTACCAAAGACATCAAAGATCATTTTAATAAATACATGTCTCTGTACAGTGTCAGTTCTGTAAGTCTCAAAAAGAGGGGACAATATCAGATTGCAGAATAATAAAATCTTAAATTGCCAAACAAATTAATCATCCTGTATTTGAATGAACATTAATCAAGGCCTTTATGCTAGTGAGGTATAGTATTCTAGAAAAAGCAGCTCATTTTCAGAGAGAAATTAGATTTGCATGAATCATCAGTAAGAGAGGAATCAGTGATGTGGTAATTTGTAATGTAGTGGGGGGAATGGCTCACTGGGGAGCACAGCCCATCGGTGCTCTAAATTCCTTTAAAACCACCATCATTTTCTGAGAGCATATTTTTAAAGACTGAATTTAAAAATAATCCTATTTGATATAGTTTAATGTGGAGGAATTTAAAAATTCATCTATACATCACTCTTCAAAGAGCATGCCTTAGAGACGAAGATTTTTGAATCATTTCTGTTGTTTTGACTTTTTGAATGTCCTTTTCACTCTTTTAGCTATTTTTTAACCAGGAGAAGAGCTTTCTTGTCTTGCAGACATTTAAAAATACTTCATTTTGAAGAAACTATCAAAGGGACATCAACTGGCACATATGCTTGGCATCAGGGCACACCAAATGGCCCAATTAAACCATTTGCAGTCTTTGCAAGACACAATTTAAATGTACCCGAGAAATGTCAACTGGTTTCTCATGTAAAATTATCTTTGCCAATGAGCTATGCCTTAGGAACTGAGCGCATAAATCCCTGTAGAAATCCCATTTGTGTCAGACACACACTGGAGTCTTATACTCAACCTCTGAAGAGGAGGACCATGGCTAGCTAAACTCAAACACCAGAGGCATCTCCAGAAAATCTATGGAGGGTGAATCTGACCCTCTACCCCTAGTCCCAAATGCAGAATGTGATTCGCCACCACAGCCTCTAAAATGAACCACAGGAGGAAACCTCCAAGTTTTTTCCTCTCTCCATAGCACAAGTCTTTAACAGTTCATAGGAAGCCTTCTCAATGGAAGAAATCTGAGATAAAACTGTTAGCAATGTAGCAGATTCAACAAGCTATAGCTTCTCCACTAGAATAAATATGGCTACAATTTAATGGGCAGCAAACTTAGGGTAACTCAAAAGTGAGGCAATCAGCACAGGTTCCATACTGGCTCTGTCTCTTTAGTCATGGACTCAGCATGTCCAGGAAAGGGGTGTTAGGGTTTGCATACTTAAGTTCAAGATGCTAGTACCTCCTAAGGTGAGAAGCCAAGATTTCCCCAGTAATGGATGCACTTCTCTTTGGAAGTCTTACCTATTGCTAAGGTACCTGTCAGGGTACCCTTCCCTGACTTGTCACCAGCCCTTGCCTGGGCTGTTGAGAGGTCCCTGTGTGCTGGTGAGTAGCTTCAAGTTGGTTTTGATCATTGTCTGATCGTACAAAAGCCTGGCCTGCTTGCTTGTTGCTTTTCTTTCTTTCTTTCTTTCTTTCTTTCTTTCTTTCTTCCTTTCTTCCTTTCTTCCTTTCTTCCTTTCTTCCTTTCTTTCTTTCTCTCTCTCTTTCTTCCTTCCTTCCTTTCTTTCTTCTTTTTTTAAAATAATTTATTTTTATTTAATGTGCATTGGTGTTTTGTCTGCATGTATGTCTGTGTAAGGTGTCAGATCTCGAGGTTATAGCCAGGTGTGAGCTACAATGTTGCAATGTGGGTACTGGGAATTGAACTGAGGTCCTCTGGAAGAGCAGTCAGTGCTCTTAAGCACTGAGCCATTTCTCTAGTCCCATCACCTGCTTTCTTAGACTGGCCCCTTCCACTGTATTTCTTTGTCACATTGTATGAAATTAATGTAGTCATGGTTTAAAATGTGCATAAGGGCTGTCTAAAAAGAAAAATACAAAGAATGGCTGTTTTAGTCTTCAAAAAATAGAGTGGGCAGAGAAATAAAGAACTCCAGGGAATGGAGAAGACTATCAACAGGAACCTAAAAGTATATTTAAAAACATCATCCTATAACTGTGGACAATGATAGATTGAATTCTAGTGGCTAGTATATGCTAATACCAAAAATTCATTGTATTGATGACTATGTAGCAATAATGAACTTAGGCTATTAGAATTAGCATATTAAGAATGAGCATATTTAATAAAAGCTTAGGAGAGTGAGAGACCCAAATCCCAGTCCAGAAGCAGCATCAGAGGAAGGCCAGAGCTTCAGGCCCAGAGCAGCAACTTCAGAGGGAGGTTCAAGCTTCAGGCCCCAAGTAGCTTCAAGGGAGCCATGAGCCTCAGACCTGGGAGCAGTGTCAGAGGTAGGCCCCAGCCTCAGGCCCAGCAGTGAGGAGTGATCACCAGGTGAAACCATAGCAGTGGTTTCCAGAAGTAGCTTCCAGAAACTATTGCAACAAGTTCTTCTAGAAAGGAGCACTGATGTCCCAGCCAGCATCTTCTGCCATTTCTCAGTTGGAGATACCCAGCTACTTCATCCACAACTGGACCCTCATGCCCACCTACACCTCCAATGGGAGGAGCATCCACCAGAATCCTACCTGCACTGCAAGTAGTGACCAACTGAGCATTGGGCCCACTTTCACCAGAAAGAGTGTTCATTGAAAGTTCTGCTCTATTTGTGCCTGACAGAGTGGTCAACAGGGCCACAGCCCCCAACTATACCAATGGGAGAAAGAGAGAACCCCTGAAGCACAAGCTCCTCCTATACCAATTAGAGGAACAGATGCACAGACAACAAGGTAAGAACACAAGGTAAAAACACACTCCACAATATAAAGAACAATAAGGGACCACTAGAAACTAGTAGAGCTACAACAGCAAGTCCTAAACATCCCAACACAGATGAAGTAGAAGAAAATGACCTTAAAAATAACTTTATGAGGATGACAGAGGTCCTTAAAGAAGAAATGAAAAATGCTCTCAAAGAAATGGAGGAAAAGAGAAACCAAAAAATGGAAGAGATCACCAAATCCCTTAAAGAAAACCAAGAAAAAAGCAATCAAACAAGTGAAGGAAATGATTCAAGACATGAGATCTGAAATAGAGGCAATAAAGAAAACACAAACTGAGGGGATTCTGGAAATGGAAAATCTGATTAAATGATCAGGAACCACAAATGCAAGCAAAAACAACAGAATACAAAGGATGGAAGAGAGAATTGTAGACATTGAAGATATGATGGAGGAAATAGATTCATTGGTCAAAGAAAATTTTAAATTCAACAAATCCTTAACACAAAGCATGCAGGAAACCTGGGACACCATGAAAAGACCAAACCTAATAATAATAGGGATAGAAGGAGGAGAAGTCCAACTCAAAGGCACAGACAATATATTCAACAAAATCATAAAAGAAAACTTTCCCAACCCAATGAAGGACATGCCTATGAAAATAAAAGAGGCTTACAGACCACCAAATAGACTGAACATACAAACAAACAAACAAAAAAGCCACCTAGCCACATAATAATCAAAACAATGAACATACAGAATAAAGAAAGAATATTAAGAGTGGCAAAGGAGAAAGGCCAGATAACATATAAAGGTAGACCTATCAGAATTACACCTGACTTCTCAACAGATAAAATGAAAGCGAAAAGGTTCTGGTCAGAGTTTATGCAGGGACTAAGGGACCACAGAGGCCAGCCCAGACTACTTTACCCAGCAAAGCTTTCAATAATGATAAATAGAAAAAAGAAGATATTCCACAATAAAACCAAATTTAAACAATACCTATCCACAAACCCAGCCTTACAGAAAGTACTAGAAGGAAAACACAAACCCAAGGAAATCACCTATATCTACAAGAACACAAGAAACAGAAGAGCTTAGAGCAGCAAAACCCAAAGAAGGGAATTGAACGCATAATACCATCACTAACCACAAAAACAAAAATAACAGGAACTAGCAATCTGGTCATTAATATCCATTAATATAAATGGTCTCAATTCACCTATAAAAAGACACAGGCTAACAGACTGGATACAAAGACAAGAAACACACCTCAACATCACAGACAGACATTACCTCAGAGTAAAGGTTTGGGAAAAAAAATTGTTCCACAAAAAATGTAAAGAAGGGCATTTCATATTCATCACAGGAAAAATCCATCATGAGGAAATCTCAGTTCTGAACATCTATGCCCAAACACAAGGGCTCCTGCACTTGTAAAACAAACATTACTAAAGCTTACATCACAAATCAAGCCTCACACTCTAATAGTGGGAGACTTCAACAACCCACTCTCACCACTGGACAGAAACACCAGACAGAAGCTTAACAGAGAAATAAGAAGTTATGACTCAAATGGATGTAACAGACATCTGTAGAACATTCTACCCAAACACAAAAGAATATACCTTCTTTTCAATACCTCATGGAACCTTCTCAAAAATTGACCACAAACTCTGTAACAAAGGAAACCTCAACAGATAAAATAAAAATTGAAATAAATCCCTGTACCCTATCAGATGACCAGAGCTTCAAGTTAGAATTTAAAAGCAACATTAATTTCAGAAAGCCTACAAACACATGGAAATTGAACAATGATCAATTGAACCACCACTGGGTCAAGGAAGAAATAAAGAAACAAAAGACTTCCTAAAATGTAATAAACATGATGACACAACATACCCAAATTTACAGGACACAATGAAAGAAGTGCTGAGAGGAAAATTCAGAGCACTAAATGCCTACATAAAGAAGCTGGAAAAACTGCACACTAGTGAATTAACAGAACAACTGAAGCTCTAGAACAGAAAGCAGCAAACTCACGCAGAAGGAGTAGATGGCAAGAAATAGCAAAATTCATGGCTGAAATCAATAAAATAGAAGCCAAGAAAACAATGCAAAAAAACAATGAGACAAAGAGTTGGTTCTTTGAGAAATTCAACCTCATGGACAAACCTTTATCCAAACTAACCAAAAGACAGAGAGAGAATATCCAAATTAACAACCTCAGAAATGAAAATGGGGACATAACAACGGACACTAAGGAAATCCAGAGAATCATCAGGTCATACTTAAAAAAAAAAAATGTGTACTCCACAAAATTGGAAAACTTTAAAGAGATAGACAATTTTCAGGATAAGTACCACATACCAAAATTAAATCAAGAACAGATCACTTGGATCGATCCGAAACTAGAACATTCACCCAGATCTCCCCGGGCTTGTACCTGCTTGGAGAAGACACGCCCAGGCAGAGAGGAGCTCGCTGAATCTGGGTACAGGCCACTCTTCCTTCCCTTTCCCCTGACCAATCCCAACGAGGTGAATGACCCCCTGGCTCTTACCCAACTCCCTTCCAAAGCGTAATTCACCCAGATCTCCCTGGGCTTGTGCCTGCTTGGAGTAGACACACCCAGCCAGGGAGGAGCTCCCTGAATCTGGGTACAGGCCACTCTTCCTTCCCTTTCCACCTACTGATCCGCAATGAGGTGAGTGATCCACTGCTCTTACCCAACTCCCTTTCAAAGCCCCATCCACCCCAATCGCCCCAGGCCTGCTCCTGCTTGGGGTAGACCTGCCCAGGCAGTGAGGAACTCCCAGAGCCTGGAAACACCCCACTCTTACTTCCTGTCCCTCCCACACACACCTGACCCCTATGGAGACCTAACTCCTTCAGAATGAGGAGACTACCAGGAGAGACAAGACCATCCAGAGCTGCGCACATTGAATTCCTGGCCCACAAACACTACTGGGTAACAAGGGGACATAGAGAGACCCCTCGTGCACTCACTGGAAAAAGATATGGGAAGAAGACAGAATAAGATCTCACTCAACAACAGAAAGACCAATATGACAACACCAGAATCTAGGGACTCCACTCCAGCAAGATCTGAAAAGCCCAACACAGTGCATGAAGAAGAGATGGATCTCAAAAATTATCTCAGCAAGCTGATAGAGACCTTTAAAGAGGAAACAAGAAAATCCCTTAAAGAAATAGAAGAAAAAGCAAGCAAAAAATTACACGAAATGGAGGAAAAGACAAACCAAAAAATTCAAGAAATAAAAAAAATCTGTTAAAGAATCTAAAGAAACCTAAGAAAAAACAACCAAACAAGTGAAGGAAGCTCTTGAAACAGTTCAAAGCATGAAAGCTGAAATAGACACAATAAAGAAAACACAGAATGAGGTGATGCTGGAAATGGAAAGACTGGATAAACGATCTGGAACTAAAGACGTGAGTATAACTAATAGAATCCAAGAGACGGAAGAGAGAATCTCAGCTATTGAAGACTCGCTAGAGGATATACATTCATCAACCAAAGAAAACCTCAAGTCCAACAAATCCCTAACACAAAATATCCAGGAAATATGGGACACTGTGAAAAGACCAAACCTAAGAATAATAGGTATAAAAGAAGGTGAAGAAACACTGCTCAAAGGTACAGAAAACATATTCAACAAAATCATAGAAGAAAACTTCCCCAACCTAAAAAAGGATATGCCTATGAAAGTACAAGAAGCTTACAGGACACCAAACAGACTGGACCACAAAAAGAAGTCCCCCCGACACATAATAATCAAAACACCAAACCTACAGAATAAAAAGAAAATATTAAGAGCAGCAAAGGAAAAAGGCCAAGTAACATATAATGGCAAAACATTCAGAATCACATGCGACTTCTCAATGGAAACTTTGAAAGCCAGAAGGTCTTGGATAGATACCCTACATGCACTAAGGGAGCATGGATGTCAACACAGACTACTGTACCCAGCAAAACTGTAAATCACTATAGATGGAGAAAACAAGATATTCCATGGCAAAAACAGATTTAAACAATACATATCCACAAATCCAGCACGACAGAAGGTTCTGGAAGGAAAACTCCAACCCAATGAACATAACTACACTCACAAAAACACAGGCAATAGATAATCTAATTTTACCAAACACAAAAAGAAGCAGGAGGGCAAAATTCACACACAATGACACCACCAACAATAAATCCAAAACACACAAGAACCAACGAACAATGGCATTAATTTCCCTAAATGTCAATGGTCTTAACTTACCCATAAAAAGATATAGGCTAACAGAATAGATACGAAGACAGAATCCATCCTTCTGCTGTTTACAAGAAACACACCTCAACTTCAAAGGCAGGCGATACCTCAGAGTAAAAGGATGGGAAAAGATTTTCCAATCAAATGGGCTCAAGAAACAAGCTAGTGTAGCAATCCTAATATCTAGCAAATTAGACTTTAAACTATAATCAATCAAAACAGATGAAGAAGGGCATTTCATACTCATCACAGGAAAAGTCTATCAAGATGAAGTCTCAATACTGAACATCTATGCCCCAAACACAAAGGCACCCACATTTGTGAAAGAAACATTACTGAAGCTCAAACCACACATAAAACCACACACACTTATAGTAGGAGACTTCAGCACCCCCCTTACACCACTAGACAGGACCACCAGACAGAAACTTAACAAAGAAACATAGGATCTGAAAGAATTTATGGCATTCCATCCAAACTCAAAAGAATATACCTTCTTCTCAGCACCACATGCACCTTCTCTAAAATTGAACACATAGTAGGCAGCAAAGCAAACCTCCATATTTACAAAAGAATTGAAATAACCCCCTGTATCTTATCAGATCACCATGCATTAAAGCTAGAATTCAACAGCAATACGAATGGCAGAAAACCTAAATTCACGTGGAAAATGAATAACACCCAATTGCACCATTGCTGGGTTGAGGAAGAAATAAAAAAAGAAATAAAAGACTTCCTAGAATATAATGAGAATGCAGACACAACATACCCAATCTTATGGGACACTCTGAAAGCAGTGCTAAGAGGGAAGTTCATAGCACTAAGTGCCCACATGAAGAAACTGGAGAAAAGTCACATGAAAGAATTGACAGAACAACTGAAAGCATTAGAGCAAAAAGAAGCAAGCTCACCAAGGAGGAGTAGACACGAGGACATAATCAACCTGAGAGCTGAAATCAATAAAGTAGAAACTAGGAAAACATTACATAGAATCAATGAAACAAAGAGTTGGTTCTTTGAGAAGATCAACAAGATAGACAAACCTCTAGCCAAACTAACCAAAAGGCAGAGAGAGAGCATGCTAATTAACAAAATCAGAAACAAAAAGGGGATATAACAACAGACACTGAGGAAATCCAGAGAAACTTCAGATCATATTTTGAAAACCTGTACTCCACAAAATTTGAAAATCTAAAGGAAATGGACAGTTTTCTGGATAAATATCACTTACCAAAATTAAACCAAGATCAGATAAACAGTTTAAATCGATCCATAACCCCTAATGAAATAGAAGCAGTCATCAAAAGCCTCCCAACCAAAAAAAGCCCAGGACCAGATGGCTTCACTGCAGATTTCTACCAGAAATTGAAACAAAAGCTGATACCAGTACTCCTCAAACTGTTCCGCACAATAGAAGCAGATGGGATATTGCCCAACTCTTTCTACGAGGCTACAATCACTTTGATACCAGACCCACACAAAGATAAGACTAAGAAAGAGAACTACAGACTGATATCCCTCATGAACATCGATGCTAAAATACTCAATAAAATAAAATATTCAAATAAAAATTTGGCGAACCGAATCCAAGAACATATCAGAAAAATCATCCACCACGATCAAGTAGACTTCATCCCAGGGATGCAAGGATGGTTCAACATACGAAAATCCATCAATGTAATCCACCATATAAACAAACTGAAAAAGAAAAACCACATGATCATCTCACTAGATGCTGAAAAAGCCTTTGACAAAATCCAACATCCCTTCATGATAAAGATCTTGGAGAGAACAGGAATAACAGGAACATATCTAAACATGACAAACATAATATACACCAAACCAATAGCCAACAGCAAACTAAATGGAGAGAAACTCAAAGTGTTTCCTGTAAAATCAGGAACAAGACAAGGCTGTCCACTCTCTCCATACCTCTTCAATATTGTACTTCAAGTTCTAGCTAGAGAAATAAGACAAGAAAAGGGGATCAAAGGGATACAAATTGGAAAGGAAGAAGTCAAACTTTCACTATTTGCAGATGACATGATAGTCTACATTAGTGACCCGAAAAACTCTACCAGGAAACTCCTACAGCTGATAAACACCTTCAGTAAGTTAGCAGGATACAAAATTAACTCAAAAATTCTGTAGCCCTACTGTATACAGATGGTAAATCCAATGAGAAAGAAATCAGGGAAACATCACCTTTCACAATATCCACAAGCAACATTAAATATCTGGGGGTAACACTAACCAAAAAAGTGAAAGATCTGTACAATAAGAACTTTGAGACTTTAAAGAAATAAATTAAAGAAGATACCAGAAAATGGAAAGATCTCCCATGCTCGTTGATAGGTAAAATCAACATAGTAAAAATGGCAATCCTACCAAAAGCAATGTACAGATTCAACGCAATCCCCATCAAAATCCCAACACAGTTTTTCACAGACATTGAAAGAACAATACTCAACTTTATATGGAAAATTAAAAACCCAGGGTAGCCAAAATAACTCTTTACAATAAAAGATCTTCTGGAGGCATCACCATCCCCGACTTCAAGCTCTACTATAGAGCCATAGTTCTGAAAACAGCTTGGTATTGGCACAAGAATAGACAGACAGACCAATGGAATCAAATTGAAGACCCAGATATTAACCCATGCACCTATGAACACCTTATTTTTGACAAAGGTGCTAAATCTATACAATGGAAAAAAAGATAGCATCTTCAACAAATGGTGCTGGCACAATTGGATTCGGACATGCAGAAAATTGCAGATAGATCCATACCTGTCACCATGCACAAAACTTAAGTGCAAATGGATCAAAGATCTCACCATAAATCCAGCCACACTGAATCTTCTAGAAGAGAAAGTGGGAATTACCCTTGAACAAATTGGCACAGGAAACCACTTCCTGAACATTACGCTGGTAGCACAGACATTGAGGTCTGCAATTAATAAATGGGACCTCCTGAAACTGAGAAGCTTCTGCAAGCCAAAGGAAACAATCAGTAGGACAAAACGACCACCCACGGAATGGGAAAAGATCTTCACTGATCCCACATCTGACAGAGGACTGATTTCCAAAATATATAAGGAGCTCAAGAAGCTAGCCACCAAAACACCAAACAATTAAATTAAAAAGTGGGGTGCAGAACTAAATAGAGTATTCTCAACAGAGGAATCTGAAATGGCTGAAAGACACTTAAGAAAGTGCTCAAAATCCTTGGCCATCAGAGAAATGCAACTCCAAACACTCTGTGATACCACCTCACACCTGTCAGAATGGCTAAAATCAAAAATACCAATGACAACCTATGCTGGAGAGGATGTGGAGAAAAAGGAATACTCCTCCATTGTTGGTGGGTGTGAACTTGTAAGACCACTCTGGAAATCAGTATGGCGGTTGCTCAGAAAAATGGGAATCAATCTACCTCAAGATCCAGCCATTCCTCTCTTGGGTATATACCCAAA
The DNA here is from genome assembly GCF_003668045.3 of Cricetulus griseus. NCBI lineage: Eukaryota > Metazoa > Chordata > Mammalia > Rodentia > Cricetidae > Cricetulus > Cricetulus griseus. The sequence continues at coordinate 160,182,650 of NC_048598.1, forward strand.
TAGTGCATGTTCATACAACAAGGACATATGTTCAACCATGTTCATAGCAGCATTGTTTGTAATAGCAGAACCTGGAAGCAACCTAGATGCCCCTCAACTGAAGAATGGATAGAGAAAATGTGGTACATTTATACAATGGAGTACTACTCAGCAGAAAAAAGCAATGGAATTTTGAAATTTGCGGGCAAATGGATGGAACTAGAAGAAACCATCCTGAGTGAGGTAACCCAGACACAAAAACATAAACATGGTATGTACTCACTGATATATGAATTTTAGACATAGAGCAAAGGTTTACCAGCCTATAATCCTCTTCACCAAAGAAACTAGGAATCATGAAGGACTCTAAGGGATAAATCGACCCCAGGAATGGAAGTGGCAGGAACTCCTGAGCTAATTGGGAGCATGAGGGTAGGGGAGAGGGTGCTGCCACAATAAGAGCACAAGAAGAGGAGTAGAGGAGAGGAAATGGAGAAGCAGAGATATTGAGTAGGGGGAAGAATAGTGGATAGAGAGCAGGATGAGAGATACCATATTAGCGGGAGCCACTATAGGTCCGAGAAGGGATCTGGAACCAGGGAGATCTCCAGAGACCTACATGGATGACAGGATCTGACAATCCAGGCAATGGAAGAGAGGATAACCTAAAAGCCCTTCCCCTAAAATGAGATTGATGACTACTCTCTATGCCATCCTAGAGCCCTCATCCAGTGGCTGATGGAAGCAGAGACAGACATCCACAGAAATACACTGAGCTGAAATCTGGAATCTAGCTGAAGAGAGGGAGGAATGAAGATCGAAGGGGTCTGTACTAGGTTGGAGAAACCCACAGAAACAGTTGGCCTGAACAAGGGAGAGCACATTGACCCCAGATGCTATCTGGGAGGCCAGTACAAGACTGATCCAGCCCCCTGAACATGGATGCCAATAAGGAGGCCTCTGTACTCCAGGGAGCCTCTGGAATTGGATTAGCATTTTTCCCTGGTATAAGAAGGGACTTTGAGAGCCCATCCCACGTGAAGGGTTACACTCTGGCCCTGGACGCATGGGGAAGGGCCCAGGCCCAGCACAGGAAGATTTGGTGGACTTTGCAGAGCTCCTGTTGAGGGCCCTACCCTGCCTGGGGCGTGGTGGGTGGAAGGGGTGTGGGGTAGGTTGGAGGTGGGGGAGCAGGGATGGGGGTGAGGAGAGAGAGAGGGAGAAGGGACTTTCATGCGAAACAAGCCTGTTCCCTAACTTGAATTAATAATAATAATAAAAAAAGAACAGATCACTTAAATATACCTATAACCCCTATGGAAATAGAAACAGTTATCAATAGTCTCCCAACCAAAACAAGTCCAGTCCCAGGTGGATTCAGTGCAGAATTCTACCAAATGTTCAAAGATCTAATACCAACACTCCTCAAATTATTCCATACAACAGAAACAAAAGGAACACTGCCACTGTTTGGCATATACCCAAAGGAGGCACATTCATACCACAAGGACATTTGATGTTCATAGAAACACTATTTGTAATAGCCAGATCTTGGCAACAGCCTAAATGCCCCTCAACTGAAGAATGGATAAAGTAAATGTGGTATATTTACACAATGGAGTACTACTCAGCAGTAAGAAACAATGACATCCTAAAATTTTCAGGCAAATGGACAGAACTAGAAAACAAAACCAAACAAACAAACAAAAAACATCCTGAGTGAGGTAACTCAAAACCAGAAAGACACATATTATGTGTACTTACTCAAAGTGGATACCAGACATAGAGCAAAAGATACCCCACCTACAATCCACAACTCTAGAGAAGCTAAAACCAGAAACAGATGGAAGCAGATGCAGAAATCCACAACTAACCAATGGGTCAAGCTCCTGGAGTACAACTGAAGTGAGGGAGGAGTGATATTATGAACAAAGCAGTCAAGACCATAGTGGGGAAACCCACAGAATCAGCTGGCCTGAGCTAGTGGGAGATCACTGAGTCAGGTTTGAGAAATGAGGAACTTGCATAAGATTGAACTAGACTCCCATAATATAGGTGACAATGGTGTGACTGGGACAATATATGAGGCCATTTGCAGTGGGTCCAAGATCTAACACTAATCCACAAACTGACTAAGTGAAGCCCATTCTATATTGAGAGATACCTTCCTCAGCCTAGACACAGGGGTGTGAGAGGTGGAGAGATGCCTTGGTCCTGACTCAACTTGATGACAAGACAGACTTAGTAGACTTTCTAGGGGAGGACTGACCTCTCTGAGGAGCAGATGGGAGGTCAGGGGCGGGGACAGTGGAGGTAGCAGGAGGAGAGAAAGGAGGGGGAAATGAAATTGGAATACAGAAAATAAATTAATAAAAAAATTTAAAATAATAAAAGCTTAGGAAATTGAATTGTCCATTTGTATACCATTTTATCAAAGAGAATCATCAATAATCTATGCCATTTCAAATGTATATTTTATACTTAAAAGGTATCATATTTTTAAATCTGCATAATGGTATACACCTTTAATCCATTCCCTTGAGCGGCATAGTCAGTTGCATCTCTGGGAGTCAAGATGAGCCTGGACTATATAGCAAGTTCAAGGCCAGCCAGAGTTTCTTAGTGAAATCCTATCTCAAAAAAGAAAGAAGCATTGTATTTTAAAGAAAGCTAATTTATTCAAACAACTGACATACATTTGTATTATACCTGTTTAGCATGGCATATCATTTGACAGAATGTTATTAATGAAAATGCTCCAATAAAAATAAAGCAATTATGTTGCTCAAACAAAGTTAGATAAAATGCCATAGAAATGGCATTCTTGTCAACCACCCAAAGCTAGACACTGGTATCAGTAATTTTACTAAGTGACATCTCCTTCTGGCCAGAGGCCAGGAGCTGGGATGAAGCCAGAGACTTAAAAGCAGAGGAAACTGAAGTCTTCACAGTTGTTTTGTAAATTTACTAAAAGGAAATGTATAGATAGGGTTAAGTCCTTCTACAATACCAACATATCGGCTTCATTGCCATCATTCCCAATAGATATATACATTTCAGATACTTAAAATGCCTGATGCACCAGGCGCTGGTGGCGCACGCCTTTAATCCCAGCACTGGGAGGCAGAGGCAGGTGGATCGCTGTGAGTTCGAGGCCAGCCTGGTCTCCAGAGTATGTGCCAGGATAGGCTCCAAAGCTACACAGAGAAACCCTGTCTCGAAAAACCAAAAAAAAAAAAAAAATGTCTGATGGAAGACATTTCATGCTATCTGAACCCCCAGACCTACTGAACCCCCAAATCTACTCAACAGATGTTAAGCTAGACATCAATTCCAGATTAATTACTTGGGATTCTTCGCTTTAGAAATAAGTTCCTGCATTTTAGTACAATGGCTTTTGTGTTTGTAAGGGCTGCAGCACTTTGGCTTTCAGTGGTGACTAATTTAAAAAAATCTCTCCTAAATCTCTGTTCCCTTCTCTGCATGTTTCCTCCTTTTCCTTACTTGTGACCCAATAACAAGTACTTTCTCCCTCACTGAAGGTCACACCTCCCCCGATATGGATGCAGCCATTTAACCTTTCTGTCCCTGCAGAAGAGGGGCAACTCTTTGAACTTCTCATTCTCTGGAAGTTGACACTGAGCAAAATAACAGTTTTCTGAATTATGATTCTTATTCATTGGAATCTAACACCAAAGCAAAACTCTCTTACTTGACTCACAGAATAGAAATATAAAATAGTTAATACAGACAGCCAGATGTAGTGGTGTGTGTCTATAAGTCCAGCACCTGGGAGGATCAGGAGTTCAGTGCCAGAATCAACTACGCTAACAAGTTTAAGGTCAGCTGGGGCCACATGAGATTATGTCTCAAAATGCACACACACAAGAGTAAATAATGTGATGAAAGTTGTTCCTTGGTTAATACAACGTGGAAATGTCTTGTAAAAAGTTTTAACATTTAACATTCATAGGATGCTAGTTAGTATACATATGAAAGGAAACTGAATAAATAAGGATTTTGATAAAAATTTTCAGTAAAATAACCACTGCCAGTATTTCTTCATTTAGTGAATGTAGCCTTTGTGTTCCTGGACTTCAGGCTGAACCTTGAGGTCAAAGACCTACCCAATGAAATGCTCATTTGCTCTTTCAGAATCTGGTGAAATGTCACCTCTATCCACTAAGAGACAGAAACTAATCAGCTGCTGGGAAACTTCCTGCCTTCACATGGACACATAGATATTATAAAGTGTTCTTATCCATGAAGAATTTTTTTCAGTTTCACACACATACACACACACACACACACACATGCACATACGTATGTGTATTTCCATATATATCACTACATCATGAATTCAAATGAAAGATATCTCAAATTTTGTTGTATAGGCTCTTCTGCAGATTTCTCAAAATCACAATATGAAAGATAACTAACACTTCTGCTTAACAAGAGGCAGAATCTAATCAAGTAAGACATGTTATGCCCTAAATCTTCATAAACACTTGAATTTGTCTTCTTTTCCTGCTCCAACTTGGAGTTCACAAAGATGTGGGCTCAATGAAAGGATGACACTAAGTCCCCCTGGAATGCCACTTCAGTCAGGCAACCTTGCTATTATGAGTTCAAATGAAAGACAGTAAACTACATCTTCCAAAACTTCACACCAGGATTATACTAAAGTCATCATAAGATTATGATGATATTACTTTATGATAAAATTGTAAGGTAACTTTAAACTGATTTCTGAAACGTCATGAGGAATCTGAAGTAGTGCAAAGTTTTAAAAGATCTAATATTTTTTATAGGGGAAAGGCAGATTCAAGTAAGAACAATCCTCGGTGTTTATAGGACACAGGCTGTTCTAGTTAAGTATGCCCCCAATGTGTGTGCAATAGAATGTCAGTTCCTCAGTGTGGTAGTGTTGGGTGTTGGGGTGCAGTGGGAGGTGTATGAGCCCCAAGAGCACCACCTCAGAAATGAGCTGTCATTCCTGAAGAAAGGGTTCCCCTAGCACAAGCACTGAGTCCTTTTGCTATTGCCTTGTCCCCCCTTCTGCTAGCTATCCTGTTCTCAGTCAACATGTGCCCTCACCACAAGACAGAAGGACACAAATAACATACTCTTGGACTTGATGACCCCCCAAACAAAGCCAAAATAAACCTCAGGCTATGGGCCAATGCAAATTTAGGCTGCAGCAAAAGAAGATGGACCAGGGTCAAGGTGTTGCTCCAAGTGTAAATAGATCAAATTGCAATTTAAAAAGATGGGAGATCTTCATTAAAAAAAAAAAAAACAATTTCTAAAGCTATGAAAATGAGGTAAGAAAAGCAAAACACTAAACGTGCATGATTCAGTTTGTCACACAACATTCTAGCCCACCTTTCTCAACGAGGAAGCTTTAAGAAATCACAGTTATTCCAGCACATAGAAACCAAGAACAATTAGCTGGGGTATTGTAACTTTCTCTGCAGTCTTAGAGGATTACCTGCGGCAGAATGATGCACCACTTACCAACTCAGCCATTCTACCACACTTCCGCTTCTAAGAAAACCAAACCCTGGGGCTGTGGGTACAGCTCGGTCACTTGTCTTGTAAAACTCTGTGTTCAAATCCTGACACTAGGGAAAGAAAAAACTGGTACACATACTAATTTTTTTTTTACTGTTATTTTACCAGTTCATGTTTCTCACTGTAAGGCTTTCTCAGTGCTCTCCTTTCTTTACAGCCCCTTTCTCCCAACTTAGCAGTGGTAATTAGTGGGAATTTAGCCATATAACATGGCTCTATGAACTGCAAGGCAGTTAAGTGTGTTGCTTAAATTATTTATTTGTACTTATCTTTCATGTATAGGAAAGGCAAAACAATTAACTCTCCTCTGTGACTTAGGGAACATTACGTGTTCTCCCATGATAGTATTTCACATGGCTCAAGCACTAGTTCTTTAGGATACTTAGCTATTGCAAACTTCTCCTCTCGGCTAGATTAGATGCCTCCTGAGAGCGGGACTATCACATTACTACCTCTGTCCTCTCAGGGCTGAAAATAGTGGCTGGGTCACACACGGCCATCAGTAAATGCTCAGGTATGAAGTCCATATCAATATATATATATATATATAATATATATATATATATATATCAATTTGATCTATTTACACTTGGAGCAATATATATATATATACATATATATATATTAGATATAGATATGCATACATAGACATTGATACTTTTCATTTACATATTCTAATGTCCATGTGGGATAGGCAGTAACTCCTGTTCAAAATTTTAGCAGGAGTCTACAAAGCAAATTCTTCACAAGAGTATATTTTGACATTTTTGCAGTTTCATGTTGGTAACTTCAGTTGGCTAAAATTATATACTCTGTAAGTCATTTGGGGTGTGTCTGTGTTGCCTTATAGCATATGGTAATACATCCAAGTCTAAATATCTAATTATGAAATAAAAGCAGGAGGAAGAGATAGAGAGAGGGAAATAAGGAGAGGGGGAGAATTTGCATGTCAGAATCCAAAGCCTGTGAAAGTGGCCAACACTGTCTCATTAGTCGGTGAGCTAACGGAAACATTGCCAGCATTTCTTTCAGTGTCTAGAAAACAGAGCCTGCAATATGCCAAGACTTCACTGATTTATTTTTGTAAACAGCAGTGTAATAAACCCAGGAAAACCAAAAAGCAAATTTAAAAAAAAAATATTCATTTGCTATCAAGATGGCTATGACCTCCTTACCCAAGCCTCTTACTGACAATTCAGAAAGCCTATGTGAACTAGTCATTTATTGTGGCTGAATTTGCAGGCAGTACCATGATTCGTGCTTTAAAACTCCTCCCTCTACTCTGTCAGCCTAGACACAAGGGGGAGGGCCTAGGCCCTGCTCCAAATGACATGACAGACTTTGAAGATCCTCCATGGAAGGCCTCACCCTCCCTGGGGAGCAGAAAGGGATGGGACAGTGGGTCAGTGGGTGGCAGGGGAGGAGGGGACGGGGAGGGAACTGGGATTGACAAGTAACACAAGTATGTTTCTAATTTAAATTAAAAAATAGAAAAATAACCCCCCCTCCCTTAATGTTGATCATATGGCTTTCACACAAGTCACATCCTTTTACCCATGGACCTTATTATTATTATTATTCTCTGAAGTTCACCTTTCTTCCTCAGAGTGCTGGAACAAAACCCTCAGTTTTAGTTTGCTATTTTTTGTAGGAATTGAACGATGAAGCAGCTGAGTGGGGGTCCTCACTGGGCATTTCTTTGAGCCCTGAATCCAACATTTACTACTCATAGAAATCTAAGTTATCTTAACTTTCCAACCTCAGTGTGAAATCTCAGTGTATGGGGAAGTAACAGTACTTTACTTACTCAATATTCTTTAAAGACAACTAAAAAAACTCAAGTCCAGTCCTAGAGAAACTGAGAACTCAACAGAAGTCAGTAACAGCTATCATTATACAAGTGTGTAGATATTTATTTAAACAGTTGTTGCTTGGGAAAATAGTTCTGTCTAGTTTTCCAAGTTTTCTGTCCTTGTTTGTATCATTATTCCAGATACTGTCTTAAAAGTTTAGATGCCCCCCTGAGGTACCACCTGATACTGATCAAGGGAGGGCCCTCTGCTCCATACTCAAAATAGGCCAACACTTAAGTGATAGTTAATGAACAACAGAAGAAAAAGCAGACCTGGAAGACAAGAATCCGTTCTCATGGTTCTGGTTGTATTCCTATAAGGCACAACCACAGGTGTTAAGCCTACCTCTGTAATCTCCCAGGTAGGGGAGGAGTTTTATGAGATAATTGCCTGTTGGGTAACTTCTAAAACCAAGAATGATTCAGTGGGGAACACAGCAGACACACTGGGTTAAATCAAGCTGAGTCCCTTTAGAGTCTGAAAAGAAAGGACCTGATTGAGAGTATAAAAGCTAAGGTGACTGGCAAGTGAGCCTTGTGGGCTACTGACAAGGTGGTCAATGGGTCAGTAAAGGCTGGGAATTACCACAGAGGGAATGGAGCCTTCACAATTTAAGCAGATGGTCTTCAGGAAACCAGGGGAGGAGGGAGAGCCGGAAATGATGAAGCTGGAAGGCTACTCAGTCACTAGCTCAGATGCAGTCACTAGCTCAGAGATGACAGCCACTGCTGGAAGCTGAGGGCTGTAAGGAGAGCTAAGAGTCATGCCCATTTGTCCCTGTCCCTCAGGCTCCTCATCTGCATCTCCTACTAAATCTGCCTCCAAAACTATCGAACACCTTCAGGTGCTTCTGTGTATGCAAAGCCATTGTGTTATCTAGACCAGCATGCTCTAACAGACTTCTCAGAGGAGTTCTGGGTGCTATGCTAACCAGTTCCTACCAGGTTTCCAGAATACTCCATTTTTCCACCACAAAGTAATGTTTAAAAGTATAAACTGAAATTTTCACTTAGTTGCATGGACTCATTTTTAAAACTTTTACTGATACTCCCATTAAAATCTATTTTTTCTAATGTAGCCCTTTACTTGCAGTATTCTAGCTAAAGCTCCTTCCAGACTCAGAAAACACGCTTCCTTCTTTATGGAATGCCCTCCTGCTGTGTCTGTGTCTTTTCAACTTAACATCTCCCTTTTAAAGTTATCTCCTTCCTGATGCAATAGGTCCCCATGTTATTCTCCAATTCAACCTCCTTTCTCTGGAATTATTTTCTACAGCTTGGAGCCATTCTAGTGTGAGTGTTATATGGAGTATGTGTGTATGGATGTGTATAGCTCTCTCTCTCTCTCTCTCTCTCTCTCTCTCTCTCTCTCTCTCTCTCTCTCTCTGTATGTGTGTGTGAGGGGGTTGTTTATGTGTGCATGTGTGAGCGTAGCTTGCTTTTGTCTGTCTCCCTGTTAGGCTGAAGATTCCTCAAAGACAGGGATTACATCTCTACTAAGGTAAAAAGACAGAATATGTATTTTATGATCAAACTAATGAACAAGATTATTAATTTCAAAATACAAACTATAACTTTCATAGGATAAGGAAATACTTGGAAGCACATTTTAAACTGGCAGTGACCATCTTCCAGGCTACTGTACCAGATCTGTCACATTTGTTCTTTCTTGTCATATTGAAGTGATTTCTTAATACTTATTCCATGTGTCTGTATTTTTATACACTTATTTCATATGTGTATATTTGCATGTGTGTATGGGTACTTATGTATGGGTCCCAGCATACATATGAAAGTCAGAAGACAAATTGTATTAGTCAGTTCTCTTCTTCCACCATCAGGGTCCTGGGAATGAACCTCAGATCATCAGACTTGGTGACAAGTGCCCTTACCCATTAAGACATCTTCCTGACCCAGAGTGACTCTTAAAAATAATGACCAGGCAGAAAATTTATAACCCTTCATATCCACTCTCCTTTTTCTCCACTTCAAAATCATGTTTATGCAGGGCACACATACACATGTGTGCATGTGTCTGTATATGCATGTCCATTCTCTACTAGCAGTCCAGAGGTCAGTGACAAATGTCATCATCTATTGCTCTACATCTTATTTTTTTGAAACAGTCTCTACTGAACATGGAGCTCATTGATTAGACAGTGGCTGGCCAGTGAGCCATGGGAAATAGTCCTCTTTCTGCCTCCTAGGGCAGATATTATAGGTACAAAACATGCAGTCTGGATTTTTTCACTTGAATGCTGGGATCCATATTCAAGCTCTCATGATTGTACAGCAAATATTTTGAATCTCTCCAGTCTGATTATTTTCTACAATGTGTTAAAGAATTCAGCCTTGTCACCATTAAGTCTGATCCTTTGCCTCTGAGAGATGCCTGGGTTCCTGAAGTGTCACTGATCACCTGGAGTGCTGAAGTCTTACTGGATAGTGTAACAGTAAGATTTAGGGTGAGTGGCCACCACATCTGAAACACACAATGTGACTTAGAGTGGGGCTGGGCGCCACATGCTATCAGTCAACCTAGTGATCATGACCAAACCACATGGGCTGTCAATTGCATCTATGCATCTATGCTTGTATGTAAACACGCATAGGTATGCTTGTATACAAACACAAAGGGGGAGGAAGCTCCTCTGGCTGACAAACTACATGTTTGCATGTTCAACATTTAAGCTAGGGGACGAGGCTGTCCTGTCTTCACCAAGAAAGGCCAGTGAAAGCTTCATACAAGGCTCATTTCAGATCTTCTCTGAGTGCTTCTTCTAGTGGCCAAATTTTATTTTCATAGTTTACATATCTCTGAGTATAATAGTTTTCAATGTGACATAATGAGTCCCTTAAAAATTTTTGAACAGAATGGTTTTGGAAACCTCCACACAAAAGTTATTGGTATGATAGGCAAAAAGAGTTTTTGTTTTTGTTTTTACATCTTTCTAGACAGGGTTTCTCTGTAACTGAGGAGCCTGTCTTGGAACTCTCTGCAGATCAGGCTTGTCTCAAATTCACAGAGATCTGCCTGTCTCTGCCTCCAGAGTGCTGGGATTAAAGACATGTGACACCACCACCCGGCAAATACATTTTAATTACTTTATTAATTACTTAATATATAATAATATATATATAAGCACACATATATAAAGAGACAATAAAGAATGAGGGAGGAAAACACATATGAAGAAAGAGGGCTAAATTTATTCCATGTATCACAAAAATTTCACACAAAAACCCTTGTGACTTATGGGTAGCATTTTTCATTGTTGAACATTTTACAATAAACTTTGGCAGAGAAAAAATGATTTCTGTACGAAATAATTTCTCACATTTTCAAGATGATATAAATTAGTATGTAAAAACTAACAAGGGAAAAGTTATTGATTTTAGTATTTCCATGAAATCTATATGAAACTTAAATTTGTCAAATTTATATATATTTTGCAAGAGAGCACTGCTCAGTAATACAGATATAATAACAAAATGCACGACAAATGGGCTTAAAATTTGGCAAAGACTCTTTAATCGAGTGAAAATATGTCTTTCAGCAAATGGCATCAACCAACAAATTACAATAATCTCAATTCACTTTTCAAAATAATTGCAAAAGCCAGTGGTGGTGGCCCATGCCTTTATTCCCACCACTCGGGAGGGAGAGGCAGGTGGATCTCTATGAGTTTGAGGCCAGCCTGGTCTACAGAGCTAGTTCCGGGACAACCAAGGCACAGAAAAACCCTGTATCAAAAATAACTGCAAGATCACATATTAAAATTTTGGCAAACAGAAGCAAACCTCTTAGGACCAATATACACAAATTTGAAGGCTCCCCATTTTTTTTTTTTTTTGGATTTTTATGTTTTGTTTAGAGAGGATTAAGACAGGGTTGTAATTCTGGTTGGCCTAGAACTTAATATAGAGCTCAGGCTGTGATCAATCTTACAGCAGTCCACCAGTCTCAGTTCCCTGGGGCAGGGATGCAGGTGTGAGCCACCACTACAGTGCTGGAAAGCGCCCTTTAATTTCTAAGTACAATTTAGATATATAAAATAATGGTGAAAGAACCTGTTCAATATGTGAACTTTAAACTTGCCAGGAGAAACCATGAGGTCATTCAAGTTTTGGAAAAGATATTTCTGGTCTCCAGTTCAAATCCCCTTTGTCATCTTGTCCATCAAAGTAACGGTCCCATGAGGAGAAGTCATTGAACTCTTTGCCAATGATAACAGAAGAGCAATTCCTTGAGAGAACAGCCCTTTATTCAACTTTGCATCTGGTTCTCAGCCATGAGGGAAGGCTGGGCACACGGACATGCCTTGGCAAAGGTGCAGGGGCTGAAACACCAGTTAAGTGTTCTCCTTCATTTTTATTCCTTTTACAATCTAAAGTAGTTCATTATTTTGTTTTTAAAATTTGTCATCCTTAAATTGAGCTAACTCAAGTAGCTTTGATTAAGCAAATGATTCCTTCCTTTGTACCAGCTCCTTGTTACTGGAGATAGCTGCTGGCCATGAAGAAGTATGCTTGTTTTGTGGTCAGTTGGATGAAGCACTTTGATCAATTAGCAATCATCTGCAGAAGAAATGCTGCTTTTACAGTGTATTTTCAACAAATGATTGCTGGGTGTCCTTTAAAATTTGGCAAAATAGGAATAATGAACTAATATATAACACTATGCAATACAAAGCAATGGGATTTGTGCACACACACAATTTAAAAGTTATAGTAGATAATATCTACCATGTCTTAGAACTGTAATATTCTATGGTTAAAAGCAGATCTGGTTTCATATGTAAGCCATTGCTAGTTAGAGACTGATGATTGTGGTGAAAACACCTGAGTATGCAAACAAATGCTAAAGAGCATTTGGAAGCCAAAACACATATACTCATGCATATCATCCACAAAGCCATGATGCTCTTGGACCCTGCAACAATTATCCCACCCAATTATCATTTAGGGGATAGTGGCAGAGGAGAGATGAGAAAGTAGTCTCCTACCAAGAAAGACTTGTAAAACGGAAGGACCAGTTTCTAAATCACAGAGGATGGTCTCTCTTCAGCTTGTTTCAGACTGTAATATGGAATCACTTGCTAGAAACAATGGCAGAACAATACCTCACTAAAATGTACCTCTTCTCTCTGCCAATACCTCACAAAACAAGTGAAACTTCAGACTTAGGGACAGTGATCCCAAAGCTGCTCATCCAGGATGTCCTTCTTCAAAGACAGTCCACAGGAAAAAATGTGCCATGCATACCACTGGGAGCCTCACAACTCAGATCTATGCACTAGCTACAAAACAGCTTTTAGCTAAAATAGTTCACATTTCTGTCATAAATGTAGGGCTAGGTGTAAAATGATAATGAAAATGTCGATTATTGTGTAAAGTCCAAAGAAGTTTTCATTAATGAAAGGAAGCTATCCATTCAATTCAGTCTATTAAGAAAAGAACGTGTGATTGGAAATGTTCCATTAAGACACCAAGAATGATTAACAAGAACTAAAGAAGTTGTTTTTCAAGCTAGGCTTTAGAAGAACCGCAAATGAGCCTCCCCGAGTAAATGATAATGCTTTGAAATGATTTTCCCTGGTGAGCTTTGATTGCTAAAACACTGGGGAACCCCAAAATGTTCTACTACAGCATAATGGCTGTTAGATTTCTGCTGCAGCCATTGGTGATGAAATAGGAAACTGCAGACCAAAAACCCACATGGAGTTTATTGAAAATGGGGGGGGGGATGGGAGTGGATTGGCAACCAAGCCAAGAAAAGACAGAGAGAGGGAGGTGGGGGGGGGTTGAAACTTTTAAAGGGAAGACTGCCCATGTGCACTGAGGTTCCACGCATGCACAGAGTCCTCACACAGTTCTGTAATGTTTGACATGTGACATGGTGATGGCATAGCAGTCCCTGTGCATGCCCTAATCATTGTCAGGAGGCGGGGTCAGTCTGGTGTCCATCCTAACAAGGGCTGTGTTAGCAGTGTCCTTGATACAAAGTATGCAGTATGATATTTGAGTTGACTCAGGCATATGAAAATATAGCCCTACTGCTATTTGCTGTATATAAAAGCACATATTGCTGTTAGGTAATTTAAAAGTATCAGCTTTTTGACATTTTGACACAATTGTTAAATTTCTTCCTTAAATTTCAAAAGTAAAATATAACTTTAAAAACATACATAGACTTAATTTTAAAGGAAATTAAGCTACATATTACATTTTTAGCATATAAGGCCTCTTCCAACTCAACAGAAAAGAACCTGCTTTGGAAAATGGGCAACAGGATTGAACAAACATTTCTCCAAAGATAAATAGCCAATAAGCACATGAAAAGATTCTTCACATAATTAGTCATTAGAGAAATGCAAATCAAATGATGAGGTGCCACTTTACATCCACTAGAATAATTAGAATTTTAAAAACAACAGCAATAAAAGAATACTACACTCATATATAGTTGTAGGGTGATGTAGAGTAGTATAGGCAGTTTGGAGAACTGTTTGGTAGTTTCTCAACAAGTTAAGCATAGCATTTCCATATGCTATGGTTTAAGTCTAAAATGTCCCCCAAAGGCTAAAGTGTTAAAGGTTTGATTGCCAGCTAAAAATGAAAAGACTCTTGGGAAATAACTGGATCATGAGGACTCTATTTCATCAATGTACAATACTACTGATATAGTAATCATGTGATGACATTACTAGGTGACAGTAGAAACTTAGGAGCTATGATGTCACTGGAAGAATTAGGAGAATGCCTTTCCAGAGCACACTTGGTCCTGCACTTTCCTTGTCTCTGCTTCCTGCTGCCCTGAGTTGAGCTTTCCTCTTAAGCATTCCCCGGCCATGATGTGTTTTCTCAACACAGCCCAGAAACAAAGAGTAAGCTAACAAGGAAAGGAAATTTCTGTAAGGCTAGCAAAAGTAATTCTTTCCTGCTTAAGTTTTTCTCACATGTATGTCAAAGGAAATGGTAAATTAAGTAAAACAAATTTTCACCATTAATTGTATCCCTAAGCACATCTATCCAAACAGAAACTAGACATGTAAGCAGCTTGTATAATACATTTAGTAGCCTTTTCACAAAAGCCAGAAGGTGAGGACTACCCCCAGATTCTATCAGCGGATAAATGATAAATAAAACATTATACAAGAGAAATCAATTCAGGTACCAAAGGCATGAAATACTGATCTATGCAGCCGTCTGAATGAGGCTAATGAACACTATCCTTAGCGAAAAGACCCAGATACAAAGGGGCATTTATCATAGATTTTATCTGTGTAATTTCCAGAACAGGGAAATTCAAAGAAATAGAGAGAGGTCAGTGGATGCCAACAGCCAGAAGGCAAGAAGACCAGGGAATGTCAGCTTAATAAGTCCAGGTCTTCCTTTTGGTGTGGCAAAAAAATATTTTGAGACTTACTGTATGTGGTGAGTACACAAAACCATGCCATTACTAAATGCTACAGAATTCATACATAGTACACTTTAAACAACTATTTGTTAAGAAAATTTTTTTTCAAGATTTAAAGTTTATAGCAGACTCCTGAAGACTCTGTTATGGCAGATAACTATTCACAACAACAACAACAACAACAAAATGTAAGGTCAAGAGAATTAAGTGGAAAAGAATCTTAGAAGGAAATACTTCACACTGGCCAAATCTGAGCCAAGTTAAGACCAAAAATGAATAATGTCAATAACTTCCACTCATTGTGGGTGGTAAATAATCCACTACTCTTTACTTGTACTAAACAAAAACAGACAGAAATAGCTATTCCTGAGTATGAGATGGACAGTAAATAAAGGAATTACACACCTGTTTTTAATAGCAGTGATTCAGGGAAGAATTGTGAGCAGATATAAAATCATTGAATGGGTTAACATTACTGTGTACAGTGACCAAAATTTAATTAAAAAAAGTTGATTAGTAGAATATTTATACAAAAGTAATTACCCAAGATTTAAAAAAAAATCATTAGCTGTAACATGGAGAAATCTGGAAGACAACACTATTACTTGTATAATTGTCTTTGGAGTATAATGGTGCCCCCCTGACATAACACATTTGTATTGATATTAAAATATACATGTTCAATTCAGAGGACACATATTCATTGGGGGAAAAAAGAAAAACATTTAGTCAGATGTGGGGAAACAGATCTGCAAGTAAAGGCACTGGCTGCCAAGTTTAACAACCTGAGTTCAAATCCCAGAACTTGAGACAGAACTGACTGTGTCATGTGCCCTCCACTCTCCACTAAATACACAAATAAATGAAGAACAAAAGAAACCATATTCACTAGAAAACCTACAATAAGATATATTTTTTCAACTTTTTATTATTTGAATTAGAAACAGGATTGTTTTACATGACAATTCCAGTTCCCTTCTCCCTCCTGTCCGCCCCTACCCCCCCCAACTAAAACCCTACCTATCACATATCCTTTCTGCTCCCCAGGGAGGGTGAGGCCTTCCATAGGGTGTCATCAGAGTCTATCATATCCTTTTGGATAGGGCCTGGGCCCACCACCATGTGTCTTGGCTCAGGGAGTATTCCTCTATATGGAATGGGCTCCCAAAGTCCACACCTATGCTAGGGATAAGTACTGAACTACCTCCTATAATAAAATATATTTAAAAAAATTAAAAGTCAATGCCATCTTTATGACTAAAGGATAAATGATTTTAGTTTAAAGTATTTTAAAGAGCCTTGAAAATACTGGGACAAAGGGATGGCTATAAGGAACAACATGAGAACAGCTGGTAAGATTTGAATATAAAATATATTTTACATGATAGTATTATACCAATGTTAAACACTGAGTTTGACCATCGTACCCAGACTGTTTAAAAGAATGTCTTAGAAATGATTTAGCATTGGGAGATACCATATCCGCAACTGATTTTTTTGATGAATCAGCAATGATAGGAATTGAAATAATATTAAGGCAAACCCAGAGACAAATATATTTCTAAGCACATATCCAAACACATAGGATGGGGGAATACGGATGTGCCAAAGTGTTACCAACTGCTGAGAGTACTCTAACTGAGGCTCTTTTATCCCTGTCTTGCAACTTTTCTACATGGTTGAAAAGTCTCAAAACTAATTAAAAGACTATCTGAGACGACTGTTATTTTTATTCCATTCAGCCTCCATTATAACACACATCTGTGATTCGTTTCTCATCCATCAATAAACATGTTTCTCCGAACAAAAGAAAGGAACAATCTTGTCCTCTTTGGAAGTTGTTCTGCCTCTCAGCATCATCATCAGTGTTACTCTGAGACCATTGTTTTAGGAATCTAAGTTGTGAGTGAGTCTACCATGCCACTTGAGAGCTATCTTCCATTATTTGCCATTTGTTAAAATAGAGGCGACTCTTCCATGTTTTCCTAGCTGTGTTGCCAATTAAGCAGTAGAACTCTACCACTCAACAAGATAATGCTTATTTCTAATGGTCTGTACACTAACTTCCTGGAGCAATTAACCACTGGCTTCTCAAAGTGTAATTTGAGAAATGGTCTATTTGGGATAAGTGTATGTGGGGGTGAGTGTGTGTGTGTGTGTGTGTGTGTGTGTGTGTGTGTGTGTGTGTGTGCATGCGTGCGAGAGAGAGAGAGAGAGAGAGAGAGAGAGAGAGAGAGAGAGAGAGAGAGAGAGAGCTGTGTATTTAATGACAAGCTCTCTATTAACTGTTCAAGTTCTTACAGTAAACTATTCAAATGGTAATTAAATTACTGTAAGAAACACTTTCTGGATGTTCAATCTTTATTTAGTGATCTCAATTGTTGGACCACAGACTCATAAAAACAAAAAAAGCTAGAAAAAATTTGAGAGATATCAAATGTTCATTCCCTTATTTTATAAATAAGAAAGGCCCAGAAAGTCAAATGGTCCACCCAAACAAATGCATGAACCTGAGATTAGAAATAGAAGCTCTTGGTTATTTAACTCATGAACTATTAACTTTCCACCTAGCCTAACACTGCATCAAATGGTCGAGTTTCTCCTTGGCAGAGTATCACTTTTAAATATTTGAAAGAACCTACAGAATGTTAATTTGCTTTCCATAAGCATTATATTCAAAATATATTTTCAAAGCAAGATTTACTTCCAGAAATGCTGGGATTACTTTAGCTTTTGAGATTGAGAAGAAACCCCAGTTACTCTTGGGCCCATGTTAAGTATAAAATAGATGGGCACACGAGGACTATCTTAAGCCTTCTCATTTTTGGACATATTTCTGCTTAGATGTTTGTTCCTCTGCCAACTAAGAATTCTCTGAACAATATTTAGATTCCTTTAGAAAACGGAAGTTGGCTCCCAGAGCTCTCATCAGCACCGGCCTGCTGGGTGCTGTTCTAATGTTCTTGTTAATGGGGCTAGATTACAGTACAAGAGGGTGACAGAATCCCGATTTTTCTTAAAATGTGTTTTTAACTTCTGGAAACATTTGAACACTATTTTTTTCTTCACTTCTGCTTCTAGCCAAGACTGTAACCATATATCTGATTTTAGCAATATGGGTAGACTTGCACAGATTTGGGCTATGATCAAAAACAAATGCCAAATATCACCAAACAAAATCTATTTCCATAGAATATTTAAGAATAAAGAAACCTGGGGCAATTTGGCCATAGAGAGGTGACTGATGAGAACCTTGCAACAGAATTACAGCTCAAAGGTCAGCGGGAGAGGACTGATGATCTTGAAGCACAGCAAAGGAGACAATGCTGCTACCTGGAGTTCAGTGAGCTTCATGTCACAAGAGCACAGAGATTTCATTGTCACCTAAAATAGAGTTCACTTCCAGACACTTAAATGTCCAATCATGTGTGTACTTGCCAAATATGATGGCCAATATTCTGATTTAATACTCAAAATTTCAGGAATATTTAAAATACTCAGTTGCTACTTTTATTGAAAAACAATATTTGACTAGGCTAACCTACCACTGAGCACCTTCGGGATTTTGTTTTTGTTGTTTTTTGCTGGTGGATCTTTCATTCTCCTCTCCTGGGCTATCTTTCCATTGTGGTCATATTATGGTTGTAATAATATGTATATTTTTTCTTCAAATTATTCATCTAAAGATATGCAAATGACTTCCAAATGTAAACCAAATCTCCACTCCATGGTTCTTTATCTAAAATGTGGAATGTGCAGATTTTAGCTGAAGGTAACCTAGAACTTAACACACTGTTTTAAAATACAGAAAGGTGAAAAAGAAAGCTTTGCTTTTGTTTACAAGCTCATTGTCCTTCTCATCTTACAGGGGAACTCTCAGGGAAATTAGTAAAAGGAACAGTCCTATGCAATTGCAGTTTTGGTCAAATCTGATAGATTATGGGACCACTCCAATAATGTTTAATTGTGTCTTAGATAAAAGAGGCTAATTCTTCAAATACCACCTACTTAAGTCCTGGAGAAAAGGGGTCCACTGACTTGCTTTTTTTGATTGTTTGTATTTGTATGGACCAGCTCCTGGAAATTCAAAGTAGGCATGGGTGAGTAATGTCAACCTCTCCTGCAATGTTGTCAGAGATCCACAGTGGCAAGTTAACCTGCAGCTCTCCTGAACTATGATCTGCATGTTATTCACACCTCTGAAAGCACTGGAGAGCTGACATCTACTGAGTGGGTACTTGGGTACTGCTTGCCCTGTCGACATTTGCAGCAGCTATAGTCTATAGTGAAACCACTTCTGTAGGGTTTTGTTTTGTCTGATTGTGCTTGGAATTTTGACCTACATTGGTTTGCTCAGAGCCTGCTCATTCTTTCTCAGCAGTACTAGCCTCAGCTCAGCTTAGACTGACAACAATCTCTCTTTTTTTTAATTTATTTTTTTACATTCCAATCCAGTTCCCCCTCCCTCCTCTCCTGCAGAGCCACCCACCCCACTTCCCATCTGTTATATGGAGAGTAAGGCCTCCCCTAGGAAGTCTACTAAGTCTGTCCCATCATCAAATTGAGGAAGGACCAAGGCACCTCTCCACCCCCACACCCCTGTGTCTAGGCTGAGCAAGAATGTCTAGCCCATTCTCTCTACGTAGAATGGGCACCACTAAGTCAGTTTGTGCACTGGACCCACTGCCTTTGTCCTCATGTATTGTCCCAGCTGCATCATTGTCACCTATACTAAGGGAGTCTAGTTCAGTCGACAACAACCTCTTGAAGGAAGAACATGTGTTCACTCAGTCTAGAGCTCAGACACCAGTCCAGCCTCTTGGTTGGGGAATCTTCACACACACCCCACCCCCATCCCTGTCTCTTCCACTTGTCTTTCATGGCTCAGGAAAACTAACTCCCGTTGTTACCTTTGCAGTACCTGGGCTGACAAATGATGTACTCAGATTGCTCTACCATGACATATAAACAGCACAATTGCAAAGAGACACTTCATGAGAGATTGCACCTGCTCATCTCCCAGACAGTTCTATAAGGTGACTTTCCAGGAAGCCTCTCCAGATACTTCAGTCTCAGCTCTTCTTTGTCTTCTCCAAAAAATACAGAAGTTAAAGGCTTTTCTTTTCTTTCCACCATGTCTTGTTTTTCTTCTTTCTGATTCCAGCTAGGCCTTAACACTTGAATGGATCCCTCCTCCAACTACTCCAACTAGGGAAAATTTCAGGCGCTGAGTCACAGTGGCTCAGACAGAATCAAGAAAATCTTATTTCAAGACAAATGCCCAGCTTATTGTATTTGGTCCAGGAACTCACAACATAGGGCCTTTGTACTAGGTGTTTCCTCTGCGTGTTACAAAATTTCATGTCTGAAAAATAACTGGTTTTTTGTTTTTGTTTTGTTTTGTTTTGTTTTTAAAAAAACAGCTGAATATTGTACTTCTTAAAATTCCTTTTGTTAACAAATTTCAGTGTGCCTTTAGGGAGATAGATGAACAGATCTGATGGGGACAAAGCTATTCAACTGTGAGATATATACACAAGAATAAATGTGTGAATGAATGAATGCTGGAAAGAACAAGAAAGAAAGCAGAATCGGGTGAACTTGAAATGACCTTTGAAGAAAGCAATCCTGAGTGTAAACCAAGAAGCTGAACATAGGGGCTGGTGAGATGGCGTGGCGGTAAAAACACCTGCTACCCTGCCTGGTGCCCTGAGTTCCATCCCAGGGAACCACCTGGTGGGAGGGGAGAATCTATTACTTTCAAGTTGTCCTCTGACCTCCACATGTGAGTCATGACAAGCATGCATACCCACACACAAACAAATGTAATCATTTTTTAATAGAATCTTAATATGCCTAAGGCTTTTGATAAAAGAAAGTCACTTAGGGCAATCTTTATCAGACCATTATTTAGCAATCAGTAATTGTATAGAATTCTGGTAAACCATTTTGTTAGCCCAATAATCTGCCCAATATTTCAGTAGTGAATAATTCATATGCCATGAATGTATACACTTCAAATGTTGAAAATGCCATTCTTTTCATGACACAATTTTTAAAGAGCAGGATATTTTCTTTTCTGTTAAAAGAAAGTATATGAAAATGCAAAGTATACTAAATCATAAACCATGTTTCTTTCCTGTCTTTAAATTTTCCAAAGTAACTCACCCATGCTATTAATGGATGCCTTAGAAGTTACCTCTATTTACTCAAAATAAATGGAAACAAAACCAGTTTTCATTGAGTTAAATATGACTTCTTTATAAAACTAACACTTTGAAATGGACATTTATTCTTACTTAAACTGAGCATGTTTTAATTGTTTTGTCAATTTTGTCTACCCTGGGAAAGTAAATTTTGACCTGATGCTGTAAATCACATGTGACAGTTTTGTCAAAAGCATGTAGCTTTTATATGCTTACTAACAGATAGAATTATTTCTAAAAATTCTAACTGATCATCTGACTTCACAAATATAGATTTGTAGGACCAATTTTGTAATACCTAGATTCTGTTTTTATTTTAATTATTATCATTTTGATTTTCTAGCAAATTTAAATTCTCCAAATTTATTCCTGCAAATAACAGCAAGCCTAATATTAACCAGAATGCATGATTATTGCAATGGACTATAGGCCTTATTACTTCTAGCAGAAATAGAATTAAATAGAGAATATCTGATGCTTTCTGGCACTTGGACACATTTTGAAAGCTCTCCCATTAAGACAGTGAAACACAAATGTAACTGTGGTAAGCTTCAAACAAAGCAATGATGGAGAATCAGATTTGACTCAATACTTTAAAAAACAATTTACACACACACACACACACACACACACACACACACACACACACACACACACGTCCAAGGAGTTGCAGAGGAATTAAATGACAATGGAAACTTAGAATTTGCTAATTGAATGTTTAAAAACATAAATTATTTGCTGTTTCCATCATTTAACATTCAAAGAAGACAAGTTAAAGTCAGTCACCTATGAACTGTGAGTTTTCTATATTTTTCCATATTAACTTCGTATTAATTAGTTTCTTCTTTCTCAATGCATATCATCTGTCCCAAAGATAAAATATTAAGTACCAAATATATAAAACTGAGGACATCCTGGTTCCTGTCAAAGCTTGACAGTATAATCCACAAAGACTCCAGGGCATATTCATTTTGAGAAGAAAACCTTCATAAGAAGTCTCAGCATTAGAAAAATTTTTGTCAGCAACCATGGTATCTAAACTGCTAAACACACAGTCTGAGTAAATACTCCTTAGGCACAGCAGATGAGAAACAGCTGGCAGCCCCAGGCTGTTCGTTGCTAAATGAATTGAAGACTCGTAATCAGAACTACTGAGGATATTAGTGATAGGATAAGTGTTTGTGTACGTTCTTGCGGATAAACTTCCCTTTGTTCATGAATTCTAATCTGGAGGCTTTGACTGATGTTAGGCATTCCTCATTCAATGTCTAGAAAAGAACGTAATTTATCCTTACTGCCTTAGTTTACTTCTCTGTTATTGTGATAAAAACACTGAGCAAAAGCAACTTGGGGAAGAAAGGATCTATTTTAGCTTACAGGTTACAGTCTCCCATCAAATGAAGCCAGAGGAGCTCAAGGCAGGCAAGTGGAGGAAGGGACTGAAGGAAAGGCCACAGAACACTGCTTACTGGTTCACCCTTCATGGCTTGTCCAGGGGTGTCACCGCCAGCATTTGACTGACATCCTTCCATTCATCATTCATCAAGAAAATACCCCACAGCAATGTCTACACGTCAATTTGATGGAGGCAATCCCTCAGTTGAAGGCCCCTCTTCCCAAGTGTCTCTAGTGTAAGCTAAACACTAACTGGCAAACTTAATCAACCCTACTGCTTGGCATTTTTAAATTGATCTGACAGAAATCTGAAAAAAAATATATAGGGCCAATGAGATGGCTCAGCAGGTAAAAGAACTTATGGCCAACCTTGACAATCTTGAGTTCAGTCCCCAGGACTTACAAGGTAGAAGGAGAGAACTCACTCATTCAAGTTCTCCTCTGGCCTTCAAACATGCTTTGGGAAGTGGTGAGCATGTGTGCATGCATGCATGTGTGCACACACACATACAAATTTAGTGCAACAAAATTACAGATTTTGAAAATGCTATATATTTAAGATACATGTTTAGTAAAAGTGTGTAAGTGTCAATGTATTTTAAATGACTAAAAGAAAAAAGAATCTGAAAAGAAACAAACAAGGAAATCCCCCAACTTTCATTTTCACCTCAGGCTTCCTTAAACTCATGATTCTGTTTCTTCTGCTTCAGAGTGCTGGGATTACAGCTAAGTGCCACACACGGGTTACGAAAGAAGGCTCTCCAAATAACAAAGCCATTGGCTTTTCACATTTTTGAAGCTTATTCTATTGATCTGTTAGAATCCATGAAAGAAAGAAACTGTGCTTGTGTGTAGATGTGTTCATGTTTTAGCTACCTTAGCACCTTTCTGTAACACTGATGCTCCAGGGAGACTGGAACAGTATAGACACATGGTGACTGTCTGCAGCATGGGGCTAAAGCTCAGGCCAAGGGTTCAAAGATCTCATTGAACCATAAACTCCTCTGCCAAGAGGTCGCCTAACTGCTGCGGATGTTGATTAAATAGCCAAATAACAAGTCAAGTACAAAGCTTATTAATTTCTCCATATGGATTAATCAACCTGTTGGTCTAGCTCCTATTTGCTGAAAACAGTGAGGTAGCTTGATGTATTAAGGCGTCTTCTCTGACTCTATAGTACTATTTCTCCTTGGAATGAGTTTCACTATAGCACTTTAAACACCTTTAATGGGATATTAAGTGGCCAGGTCAAAACATGGGTAGGAGGAAGGTATAAAGAGAATGCCGAATTTAGAGTCCCATAAATCCCTCCTTCAAGGCTGAATAAAAAAAAAAAATCAGTTAGCTTTCTTCCTATGTGTTGGGAGCTACAGGACAGAGGACCCTCCCAGAAGCCAGCTTCTTCCTGTGCCTTGTTGGGAGCTCCCAGAAGCATTGTTCTCTCACTCCACATCCAACCTGCTGCTCATTATCAAGCAGGCAGGCACTGCTTTGCAGAAGCCATTCTGAATTTAACAGTGACAATTTGGAGACTGCAAGCTGCAGTCTGACTTTGAACATGTGTTTGTTTATTGGCAGAGATAGTAGCTCACCATTTACTTACAAAGACAACAGAGCAAATGTACACTGATATGAGAATCCATATTCTGACCTTCCCATGCTATAAGGCATATTCCCCAGTGGGACCCTAACAAGACTGGGAATTAAGAACAAGTAGGAGAGAATCTGCTTTGCTTGTTTTGATTACGTGGGGAGGCAAAGGAATGTGTTTTTATAACACTCAAATAACCTGGAATGCGGCAGAAATAAATGCACCTTCTGTCTCATGGAACGTTATTACAGTGCAACATTTTGTAAATGCTTGCTGGCATTTTCAAATAGTTTTTGTTCCCCTCATTTCTTTCTTGGCTCCATAATGCAATTCTCATGGTTTGAGCACTAGACTTCAAATGAGACACCCATTCAGGGCATGTTCAGACAAAACAAGTGGTTTCCTTAGTAATGGGAACTATGTGACAGCCACAGCCAGCCAGGCTTCTGCCTGAGCTTAGGGATCACACATAAGATCTTGGTGGCCACAATACATCTGGAGAGGATCCCAAAGTCTTACTCATCCAAAGCATCTCTACCAAAACGGTAACATAAATAACCTTCATGAAAGGTTAAGGGTATAAGAAGTACTCTTAACTGTGAGGGTTAATTTGCTCATTTTTCCTTCATGTCTATGGAATGGAAAGAAAGCTGGGTGATTTCTAAACAGACATATGCTGTTCTTTTGTTTCATTATATTTTTAAACACTTCCTTACCTCAAGAAGTAAAGCTTGTCTTATTCTTTTCCTGTCTGTGCTTAAGGGTTGCTTCTGATTTTGTAGTTTTCTGCATAGCAATTGTCTTGCAGAAGAAAGCTTTGAAATTCTGTTGTTAAACAGGGTGCACATTTTGCCTGAGTATAGTTTCATACATGCAAATATATGGGAAGTAGATTTATGTACAGCAAATGTACACTAATGCTAAAGTTTTAAGTATGTATTTATAAATGTTCTTAAACATTTGTTTCAGGACAATGTAAGACTTGCAAATAGAGCCTCTTTCTCTCAAACAGACAAAAAATTAACCTTTGTCTTAAATAATGATCCTCAGGCTGGAGAGATGGCTCATGGGGAGAAGTGCTGGCCAGGGAAGAATGAAGACCTGAATTTGGATTTTTAGAAGCCTTGTAAGAGCTGGATATGATGGTGTGTGTCAGTAATTCTAATAACGAAGTAGGGGTGTCATGGAAACAGGAAGATGCCCAGAGCTCACTAGCTAGCCAGTCTAGTCATTTGGGGGATCCCCCCCCAACTCACTCTTCCTCGCAGCCACACACACACATGTGGAAAGTGATAAAACATGTGTTGTCCCTTCTGGATTCCATAAGTATGTCCACATACATGTGTGCACAGCTACCTATACAGGTACCTAAACAAGCACAAGTACATATGCATACACCACACACAACAAATAAATAATGAAAAGTGAATTTAATGCTGATCATCAAGGGCAGTCAAACACAGACAACTACTGTGAAATAAAAAAAAATTATAAAAACAATTTTAAAATATCAGATTTAAAATAATGCTTGCCTTTGAGGATAATAGTTTCTAGATATAATGATGTCAATCTTTTAATTTGGAGACTAGAAATATGGACAATATTTTGAGGTAGTAAATGTGTAGCACAGCCAGATTATGTTAGCACTGTACTACAAATTTGTGGCTTAATTTGGTTACAAATAACAATAACAAAAAAACCCAAAGAACAAGATAATAGTAATAATAATAATAAGAGAAAACCAAGGAACACATGAAGAAGAGTAGAATAGGGGCTGAAATGCCATTTGTCAGGGCACTGATTTGGAATTTATTACAGCCTCAGCGCCATACTAGTTTCCCTGATGGCAAAAGCCAAGCCACCTCAGTTTCCTCTTCATAAAAAAGCAGGTTCCTGGATTCTCCCAGCATCACCAAACAAAACTGAACATGTGCAGTGCTTGCCATGTATCAGTGTCTTGCACACAATTGAAATCAGCTATTTGTTATTATTCTAGGTATTTTTATTTCAGCATGCATAATTTCTGCATTTGCATACCAATACATGTCTCAAATTATGATCTATCCCACTGTGTTTTGTGGAGAGCTGAAGAAAAGTCATTTATATTTCCCTGAACAACAGAAATAATAAATATAATAAAAAGAATAACAATACTATATTTGCTATCACACTCAATTGTACATTACCATTCTTGAAGCTGTAAGGTTTTTTTCTGTTTTCTTCTTTAAAAAAAAATAAAAAAAAAACTAATTTTTTTTCACAGCTCATGCTCACCATATCAGTTCTTTACATAATTAATCTCCATCCCAGCAGGGCATGGAAATGGTTAAGTGTCTCACACAGGGATGGAAGCATACATACCCTTGTTCACAAGCATGCTCATCAACACTTTGCAATTAAGGGTTTAAGGACTAATTCTGCTGTGCTTAAGAATAATTCCTCTCTTCTCCTCAAACTTCTACTTAATATTTTTGCACCTGTTTATTAAGCAGTACACTGAGATAATTACTCTCTAATACAAGCCCAGAGGCAAACACCAAGCTCAGTCTCTCAGCAAAAAAGAACAAATTGCCCAGAAGAAGAAACCAACTCAAAATTAAAGAGAAAACAGTGAGAGACAGTCATGCTAAAGGGACAATGTCTGCCTGAGGTTTTCTCCAAGAAGGAAGATGAGAAGGGATGAGAGTGGCAGCCCACAAAGGACCAGCAGAGGACATGCATGAATCAGGAATACTTGGGAGCAAAATGAGCAAGATTCGCTAGCAGAATGAAGGCAGGATTTGAGAAGAGGGCCAAGGATCAGGTAGCTGGGCCGAGACATTACAAGACAATCACTAAACAAAGGAAGAAAAGACTATTCAAAAGAAACCTAAAAGGCCAGTCTTACACACATTGAATACAAGGTACCTGAGGTCATGCAAACGGTTGTTTATCAGAGAGTATGGGTAGTGTAGACAGAAGGGATTCTGTTTGCAGTGTCGGTGATATGAGAGTGATAAGGACATAAGAAGAAAAGATCATAGTGACTATGTCAACAAGAGCTGCAGCAAAGGAACAAATTTAGGATGTACGACAAGTAAAGAACAATAGCAAAATAAGAATGTAGTTTGTGTTCAAAAGAAGCAAATATAGGGGAGAAACTATACAGATGAGCATAAAAATGAGTAGGAGGGAGCCCATGAACCAAATTCTGAGGGCAATGTTGATATTTTAGAGTAAAGGTTCAGGATCAATCATTAGTACAGAAAAAAAGCTTTCAAATTAACAAAAACCTCAAAATATAAATAACAAATGATGATGTGGTTGCAGCAGATGACAGCTTTTTAAATGACCTTAAATAAGACGAGAAACTTATTTAAGGAAGATTGCATGGAAACACCATGCAGGGTTAAAGACCTCATTTTACTGTGAGGGAAAATTAAGCTCATGTGTGGATTTCACAGAAGTATGTAAACTGCAGGGTACTATGGGAAACAGAACTGACAATACAACAATGGTTGGTTTTGAAGAATCCCAAGATGAACAATGAGAAACTCATGCTTTGATACCAAAAAGAAGAGTTAGTGGGGAGTCTGCATAAATGTGTCTTAGGAGTGAGGATGGTCGAAGTGAGGGACTTCATCTACAGTGGTCTAATTCTAATGGTGTTAGTTATGACAGTCAGTGACTGAGAAGGGAAGCTAAAGTTGAGAATCATCAAAGCATCACTGTGGAAAATGCAAGACTACAACGGCATTGATTTGGGTCCACTCTGCAGCAGGCAGCACAGGCATCACTGTATGATTTTATCCATGAGCACCACCTGACAGTCCCAGGAATAGAGAACGAAGATCACAGTGCTCCCCAGCAGTTCTCTGTGGACACACAGCAGAGGACTAGACCAGGAGAATCAAAGGGACTACTGAGCTGAGAAGATCAACTTTAGTGGTCAGGAAAGATGGAGCAGAGGACATCCTGGTATAGATGAAGGACTGGCTTCAGAAGATGTGAGTATTTGCACTGTCCAGAAAGTAGACACAGAGGAAGAGTTCTAACTTAACCAGCTGGATAGGAGTTACGGTACAAGAACACAGAGGCCCTATAGTCTGAGGTCAAATAGTCTCATCCACCCATAGGACAAAGGACATGTCCAAGGAGTTGGGTGTTCACAGGAAAAAAGAAGAAAAGAAGATGAAGGGGGCTGGCTTCCTTTCATTTAAGGAGATTAGTAATTGATGGGCTTCAACTTAAATATTGCAATCTCTCAAACTTTCAGTAAAAACTTTGGCGCAAAAAAAATCTTGTTTATAAGAACTCAAGTCTGAAGTCAACTGGGAACCAGGGAAGGAGAGGCAAAGTGGAAAGGTGAGGAGTAGTGTGTGGCATATGGAGTCAGAAATATTTAAGGGAATGCTGCTGGGACAGGAAAGCCAGAGGAAATGTCAGACCATAGTGGTCATTGCCACACATGTGTACTTGCAAACACAAGGCACGCCAGCTTTACGAGATGACAGGATGAGGGGGTCTCCAAAACCAATTACTCCTAGAAGACTTCATTTGGTTTAAGACATAGGCACAAGAATGTATGTCAAAAAATAGTTGAAATAATGGTGAAATTGGTAATTGAATAATGGAAAGATAAAAACAGTTGTGAATGTCCCTGAAGTTCTAGAAAAGTGTATTATGAATTTCAGATGGAGATAATTTTATGAATGAAGGCTAAGTTTGACAATGGCATCAGTATAGCAGGGATGTCTCATCACTCCCTCGAGTGAGTGGTTTTCTCTCTGGAAAACACATTCCCTCCAGAAAAGGACTTGGTCTGCACAAGGACCACAGAGTACACGAAGAGATTTACCTCCAGGCTTCCTGCACTCCATCACAGCAGAAGAGAAGCAGGTGTCGATGAGAACAGTTTCCTTCTATCTCTTGTATAGTAGAATTCAAGTAAGGATGCAATAAAATATTAATGGAAATTCAAACAATCTTTTAATTTCTAGATGGTGCAGAATGACTACATGGCTAATGCACAAAAAATGTTTGCTTACATTTTTCTGGACATCACTGCATCAGATAATAATAATTTTCATTAGTCTACCTTTACAAAAGAGCCCATATCAAAGCAAAGAAAATCCCAACAAAATTTGCGTAAGAAAATCACAGTCTGAGAAAAATTATCTCAGGATGCCTGGGTTTTCATTTTTACCTAGAATTTACATGAACTGACATATCTTGATTAGGTTTTAATTTTTGTCAAGAAATTACATAAATCAATAGAGTTAGATGAACCCAACTGTATTTACAGAGTCCTAAGCAAAAGGATGGAAAAGAGGAAGTGGCCAGCAAAGAAAAAGGCCAGTTCCAGAAAACACACACTGCCCTCTCATCACACGCTGCTCTGCTGTACATAATCTCATGTACTTACGCCACCAAGGTGACAAAATTTGTTCCCCCAGGAGACTCTTGATTTAGATGTTCTTTTACATAAAGGGAAGAAAATGATCACACAAAGGCTGTTACTACTGTAGTTAACAATCTTAAATACATCAACTGTATATTGAACATACGCAGCCCATGGAATCTAGTTTTTGCCCTCAAGTTGCTCACTGTTTGAGCACAGATCATATATAAGCTGAAATACATGCTGAAGCAAGATAAACAGCAACAAAAAAATTTCGAGTGTCATAAAATAAAAACGTTGTTTTTGTTTTTGATACAGGGTTTGACTGTGTAGTCCTGGAACTGGCTCTGTAGACCAGGCTGGCCTTGAACTCAAAGATCTAGCCATCTCTGACTCCTAAGACTGGAATGAAAGGTGTGCATGACCATGACCACTGCTCAGCATAACTTTCAATAAGATGACAAGGGCCTCTAAAATTAGTATGAAGATTTTTAGCAGAAGTTTGGTAGAACAAAAATTTTGCTTGATTCATTACAGAAATAAACCCCAAAAATACAAAAATGGGGCTGAAGAGATGGCTAATAGGTTTAAAAGCACTTGTTACTCTTATAGATCTATTCCCAGTACCCACATGATGGTTCACATCCATCTACAACCAAGCAAGCATGTGAATAGCATACACAAATGCAGCTAAAACAATCACACATAAAGTAAAATGGATAGTTCAAATTAAAAATTAAAAACCAAAGAATGCAAAGTTCAAGAAGTGATGAAAAATAAGATGTTTGGGTTCTCTGAGAGATGCATGTGTTAGGAACAAAGACCAGAAATAGAGAGCAGTAAAGACAACAACACAGTCAAGGTGATACAGTGAATGGGTGTCAACCTCAGGTCGCACCTACTACTGTGGGATTGCAGATTCTACCAGTGAGCGGCTATGAGGTAGTGTGCATATTCTACGAAGTTTGCAGTTGCTTGATCTGTAAGTGAAGCTAACTATCTAGTATTCTACCGTGTGCACAAGCACATGCATAATCATGTGTGTGAGGTGAGTAGGTGTGTGTGTAATACACATACATGTGGGGGACAAAAGACAAACTTCAGTGCCATGTATTCACCATCAAAAACTGTCTACATGTTTTAAAAATGTGTGATCGGGTCTTTCATTAGCTTAAAACTCACCAAGTAAGCTAGGACAGCTGACAAGTGAGCTGCAGAAATCGGTCTCCCTCGGCCTCCCCAGTGCTAGAATTACAAAAGCATGGCAGTTTTTTTTCTTAATGGTGTTGTTGTTTTTAATGTGGACCCTGGGGAATGGGCTCAGGTCCTCCTTCCTGTATCACAGCACTTAATCAAGCCAGCCATCTCCCAGCCTAGCTACCTCATCTTCTAACAGGGAAGAGTGAATGGTGCAATTCATGAAAAACAAGCCACTTCTACCAAGGTACAGATGTTCAAAAGTTGTCCTTATTATTGTTTTTGCTGTTAATGTGATGTAATTACATCTGGATACAACTGAATACTGTTATGAAAGTTAGTTGTTTTATGAAACAGGACAGCTCCAGAGAACCCACATATTATTTTTAAAGAATAGCTATTATTTATACATAAAAGAACAATATTTACTTACTACACAAAAGTTGAAGAGATTTTTTAAAAGTTAAAGAAAAAGAAATACCACTCATTTATCCCATTGATTTTATTTTTGGCTTTTAATATGCTTATTTTCAGCTATTTCTTTACAGCTTATAAACTATGGGCCTATATTATTCACATTATCTACATATCATATTTTTATTTTATTTTAAGGCAACAGTCCTAGCATATTACAGAGGCTGGGCCAAGCTCCTGGCTTTCAACAAGCTGGTTTGAATCTCCAGAAAGTTGACATTTTAGCTGTGTGTCTTGATGCACAACTCCCTGCTGTACTTAAATATTTTTTACAACTCTGGATTATACCGTATATACAGAAGGTATGTGCTTCCTGCCTTCTACATGACAGCCACTCGGTGCTTTGTTGTCTATAATAATGTTTCAAGCATAGCTAGTG
Source organism: Cricetulus griseus (assembly GCF_003668045.3). Classification (NCBI taxonomy): domain Eukaryota; kingdom Metazoa; phylum Chordata; class Mammalia; order Rodentia; family Cricetidae; genus Cricetulus; species Cricetulus griseus. The sequence continues at coordinate 160,214,097 of NC_048598.1, forward strand.
AAAAAGTCAGTCTTCTGGGAGAAAAGAGCTGAGACAGGGAGATACAGAAGAAGAAAGAAACCTTTTGCAGAAATAAAAGCAGAAAGGTGGAGGGCAGAATTTAAGAACAAAACAGGAATCAAGGATTTGTCCCCCTGATGTCTCACAACTTTCCTGGTCTTGGTTGTAAATCTGAGTGACAAATTTACTTCTTTTCTTTAACTGAAGTCAAAACCTTCATTGAAAATGATAGCTAAGTAAAGACTTCGTGATTTTGTCTGTCTCATATGTCTGTTGGATGAATCTGAATCTGTGCCTGCTGAATGTTCTCTTGGGTTGTCTGTTGGTGTAGTTGTGTCCCTAACCAAAGGCTTTGCTGTTTGTTTGTTTGTTTGTTTGTTTTTTGAACAAACAGAAATTATCACATGGGGAGGGGAAAAAAGACCTCAGGGTTTATGTGCAATTCTACAAGCTAAATCTCCTTTGAAAAGGAAAATGAAAACTGTGATGCAATGTGATTTAGTTCAACACTGAAACAATCAACCAATGTTGCTCACCTTGAGTCATGTTTCCAAGCTGAGAACTCACCTGCTCTCAGCATTAATCTACAAAGGGCCAAATCACTGGAGACCTTCCTAGTGTCAGCCCAATACCATCAGTAGCTTATTCATGGGTATTTAGCCCTCTGGATATATCAGTACGTATTTCTGACTAGGCACCTGTATTTCTTTTAGCTTTATTTCTCAAATCATGACAACAATAAAATTCTGTCACCAATACAATACAATACAAAAGCATCTACTGTCTAGTGTATAAAATTCATTCCTTTTTTAAAATAGTAATTTATTTTTGGCATCCCTTGTTGCTGACTACGTTGAATTGGTTGGCAAAGCTATCAATCAAACATTCATTTATTTTACAAATGAATATTGAGTGCCTTGTGCAGTGGCCAGAACACTGACCGTGTAAGCAGACAGAACTTATTTTAAATTTTGACCCCCTTGTTTAATAGTTTGGGGACACTGGGCAGATAAGCACATTTTGCCATGTATCTACATTGTCTAATGGGGATAAAATATCTGTTATGAAGATGTTGCAAGGTTTAACAACTTGTAAAACAAATCCAGGTGTATACTGGCATTCAATAAGGGTTTCCTCTGTTTTACTGTCTTATGGAGGGGAGCTTAAAGACATGGTAAGGCATTAAGCCCCCCTTTATAAAAATATTAGCAACTAAAATGGGAAGAAGGCAAAATCATAGACATAATTATGAGAAGTGCTAAATTGTTAAGAAATGAGTATGCTTCTGTGGGCCAACAAGAGGTCTTAGCTACTAGTGAATCATGGCCAGAGGAGCTTGCTGAAGAATAGGAAAATGGAAAAAGTCAAGGAGTAGAACAGAGAGGGGAAAGGGAAAGTCTGTAGTGAAATAACGATGGTGCTGATGCAGAATGAGGATGGTGAGAAGAATGAGACCAGCATCTGACACGCATGCCTGGCAATGGCCACAATGATAAGAAGCTCAGCCTTTGGGAGGGTTTCCTACACTCTATGACCTCTTCTGTGGAGGTATCAGCTACTATAATCCTCAGATGATTCCTGGAGGAAAATGAGATGCCAAGATGCTACTTAAGCTTCACTCCAAGATGACACTTCACAGAGACACTTAACACAATGCTCTGGTCACGGATCAGAAAGCAGGTAAGGACTCATAGCCAATCACTTGGCCTTAACCCTACAGGCTGCTCATTGCCCTGACTGCCTCTCAAAGGAAAATACACAGGCCAACAAGTCCTAAGGGGGAGTGCCTGCAAGCACATCTCACATTAATAATTCCAGCTACTGACTCCATCAAAAGTCCATCCTAAGATAGTTACATTCGATGAGGAACGCAAAACTCTTTCAGCATAATTTAAGGATTAATTATGCATTCACACATTTAAGTTCCTTGTAAGTCATTTTGATTATATTGAATATTCATTTGATAACTGCAGTAATACAGATACACAATATAGATAAAATGTACACTCATTAAATTATGAGTTTATAATGTATAATTTCTGCTAGTTACTATAAACCTTTTGCAAATGAAGAAATGCAAAAAGAAAGAAGGGGAGAAAGGAGAAAGGAAGAAGCAGTGAAAAGAAACAGCAGATCTGTCAATCACCCACTAGATGACGTGGTGGCAGAGCTGAGTGAGAGATGCTCAGGAGTTGAGGCATTCTACCTACAGTCTACCTACTCTTACAACAGCTATGTGTAATATTTAAACCTTCCAGAACAGTGGTGCTCAGCCTTCCTAATGCTGAGACACTTTAATACAGTGCTTCATGTTGTGGTAACCCCAGGCAGAAAATTATTTAAGTTGCTATTTCATAACTGTAATTTTGCTAGTTATGAATCATAATGCAAACATCTGATGTGCAGGATAACTGATATGAGACCCCTGTGAAAGGGTTGTTTGACCATCAAAACAGTCTTGACCTACAGGTTGAGAACCATATTCAGGTTCCAAGATATCATGGCTCTTTTCTGATGATAACCAACAATTTTAGGATGTCTAATGACCTAAAATCCTTAATCATCCACAGCTGGATATCCTACAAAAGCGACACATAAAGGTATTGCATTGAATGACTGACTTCCGTGGCAAGTTAAGAAACTCTCCAAGATACTTCAATTCCAAGCTGCTGATATTATTAGCAGGAGGAAAACTACAGCCAAAGAACTCTCATCTTCTTCATTCAGGGCCAGAGTTATTTTTCCCCTCGAATGAAATCTCTTTTTGAATGCCCTATGATATTACACTTAAAGCAAGTACAATATACTTTGGATTTATCATGTACCTATGTTAAAGAGTAATCTCATTCCTTACATTTGAAAATAGAACATTTAGTCAAAATAATTTTCTAGGAAATTATTTTATATAAGGCAGCTTTTATTTGTTTATTTGTTTTGTTTTGTTTTTGAGACAGGGTTTCTCCGTGTAGCTTTGAAGCTGTCCTGGAACTAGCTCTTGTAGACCAGGCTGGTATCCAACTCACAGAGATCCGCCTGCCTCTGCCTCCCAAGTGCTGGAATTAAAGGTGTGTGCCTCCATGGCCCAGTATAAGGCAGCTTTAAAAATGGTATTCAATTCCAACTAAATTCTAAAAACATTTTCATTAACTTATGAATAAGTTTGAATTTAACTATTTTATGTGATTATTAATTTTATTTTAAAAAGTGATTTTATCATGTATCTCTTTGAGTCTCACAACTTACCTTCATTATGGGAGAATATTATGATCAATGACTATAACAATCAACAGATTACTGAATTTGTCAATTATATAACCAGTGCCAATCAATCAAAATGGTTAAGGAATCAGGAAAATATGAAAGGATATTTTTCAAAATAGTTGGTACAATTATAATACAATTCTTCTATGGGTGTAAGTAAACCCTACAAATATTGAAAATGACTACAAAAAATCAGTATGTTCCAACTGGAGAAAGTAGAACTTGGGGGCTATTAACTTACAAGAGCTGCACTCCCCCAACACTTACTTTCCCCCCTCACCGGCTGCATCAACAGGTGTGCCTCCAGAGGATGCTCAAGTACCTGGTGAGTGTCTGGTGAGAGGATAACATTCAGAAGCATGACTCATTTGGCCAAAGAAGAAGCTACTTTTGTTTGGAACTCATTCTTATAAAGAAAGGTTAGGGTTATGAGTTATTTCCTAAAAATAAAATCAATTCTGAGGAACACCTGCGATACCAGCATTCAAAGTGCCTAGGCAGAGGTTTAAGGCCCCATCTCCACTGACCAATTAATCAATAAAACAAATAACTAAAGCAATCGTGTTACTTTTTATTTTCATTTTTTGGTAAAGCAAACTACAACACGAAGACAGTTGGTAGTCAGAGCCAATACTAGCGAGGCTAAGTTTCCTGGCATACGGCTGTGACGGAGGATACTGCTCTAAGTCACTTCAATAGACACCCTAAGGAACAATTTGATGCTAACGCTTTGTGTTGCCTCCACCACCACCTCTCCCCGACCCCTGCGCCAGTAAATCTAATAAATGCCATTTCCTTTCTGTCCGCTAGAGGGCAGTCTTTCAAAGCAAGGGCTGGAGTCACAGATAAAGCAGCTTTAACCTGTTGAAAATTGATCCCCATGTTGCACTTCTCTCAAGAGGTTTCTCCAGCACTGTTTGAAAAACATGCCTTTTACATTCTACTCGTCATAGGTGTATTGACTATGCTGCTGTGGTTTCTAGCCTAAATATTCAAAATGTTTTACATATAATGCTTATCTAGAATATTTTACTGGTGAAATAGCCAATAAGCTATTTCATTAAAAATGAAAAGAATCATTTTGAGTGCTCAATTTATTGTAGTGGAAAGCGTACCTGCGTAATAAATCATACATGGGAAACACACACGGGTATACACACAAGCAAGGCAACATCCGTATCCATTGCGTGGTATCAGATTTACTCTCCCACAAGCCGAGAAGTAAGTTATAATTGAAAAAGTTTATTTTTAAATGCTTCCTCACATACCAATGCTGTGAGGTTTGGAGAAGCAAATATTTGTTGTAATTTTAAAAGTCTGGTCAGTGAAGATAAGAATGTCACTGTAAAACCTAAAACCTAAACAAACAAAAAAACACACACCAAAAAAAATCCCCCAAAGCCAAAACATCAGCAAGCGCAACAAAGGGGGGTGGGGGCAAGCAAGAAACTGAAAGACAAAGGATACTATTAACTGTCAGCACGCAGGCTAAATTAAGTAGGACCTGGAGGAAGCAAACAGAAGAGCTGCAGGCTGACCTCATAAAACATAAAGCCACTGCCTAACTTCACAGGCAGGGAGTGGAGTTGCTACCAAGTGTTAATATTCAGGAACTCCTTATTCATAAATGTTTCCTGTCTGTTCTCGGAGGACGGGAAAAAAAAAAACCCACAGTCTCTCCAAATGACTGATAACACCCCAAATGGGAAAACTTGTTGGAAATCCCTGCGCATTCCTCCAAAAGGAAAAAACAAGGGGGGGGGGGGAGAAAGAAAGGAGGGGGTGGGGAAAATGATTCCAAGGAAAAATATTCAAGCCCGTTTCATTTATTTGTACCCTAAGCAGCGCTGTCATAGGACAGACAGGCTGCTTCAGCCAACCAGGCTGGAGCAGCTGCGAGTGCTACATCTTGGCAGTCTGAAGCGATTGGCTCCTCTCTGGGGAGTGGAGGGTGTTCAGTTATTAATGACCGCTGAGCAGGCAGCACCATGTCAGTGTGACAACTGATCTGGTGAACGATGCACCACTAACCACCATGGAAACAAGGAGAAATAAAGCCAGCGAGCAGGATCTCTCTTCACTGGATTGAGAGCCTCAGCCTGCTGCCTGGGAGAGTTCCAGTCAAAAGAAGGAATCCTAGCTGCGGGCTTCTGCCTTCCTTTATATTTCAGGGAGGAAAAAAAAAAAAGAGAGAGAGAGAGAGAGAGAGAGAGAGAGATACCATTGCTTGCATGTGTGCACATCTATAGTATACAAGTGTGTATACTTATTACACATACATGTGCACCTACTTATACTGGGGTAAGAAGACAGCCATGTGATTACCTCAACCAAGGGACTGAGCAAGCAGGGACATGGGAGGAGGGCTATGCCTGTATCTGCTAATGCAAGGTAAGTTTAAAATACACCTATCTATTTAAATGTTCTCTAATTCGTGTTTTGTGGATGCTTGCATTTTTACACGTCAATTCTCCTCTGATGTTTCCTCCTTGCCTGAATTCTAACGGCATTTTTCTTTGCATTTCACTTTTGAGTGAACATGCAAACCCCTCCGGCTCTGTGTGTGTGCCTGGCTGTGTTCGTGAGCTTCTCAAGCAGGCATTTTACTAGCTTGAATGCCCATCAGAGGGTGTGAGGGGGAGAGAAAGAGTGGTGCTGGTGCCGGGGGAGGAGAAAGAGGAGGGAGAGAGGAGAGAAGGGGACCCAAGGGGAGAAGAGAGTGTGTGTGTGAGAGAGAGAAGCAGGGAGAGGAGGAGACAGAGAAGCAGGGAGACAAGATGAGAGGGGAAGGAGAGAGAAACAGACGTGTGAGGGGAGAGGGAAAGACTGGGGTCCTTTTCTTCACAGGACTTGTAATGAAAAGCAGATTACTTGTGTTTCTCTGTTTTGGAGCCATTGAGGCATTTTAGCCCCTGCCCCGGTGGATGGAGGTTAAGGTGAATGCTGTTGTGTGTCAGGAGTGAAAGGCACCAGGCAGAGTAGCAGAATGAGCATATCACAAACAGTTACTGAATTTCTGCCAGGCTACATTTCACCGATTGTGGTAAATGACTTCCCTTTAATAACATCCCATCCCTTGGCTGGTCTGAAGGGACAGTGCAAACGTCTGATTGCTAATGCAGCACAAGGAGCTACATGCTAGGTAAAAGGAGCCTATGAACCACAAGAGTTCTAATCTTTGGTAATTAACAGGACCACAGACGGTCAGGATGGCTTCAAAGTCTATTTCCTATTTACAGAGATTGTTTCTTTAGACCAACTGTAATAATCCCTTTGCTCTCACTGAGCTGGATGGCTTAATTCAGCTCTAATTTATTCCTTTTTAACAATATGTCCTTGTTTCAGTGCCTCTAATTTTAGTGAAAGCAGGCTATGACCATGAGTGAGAATCTTCTTAGTTAAGGGAAAAGGAGACCACAGCACGAGAAATAAAAAGACAAGTAAAAACTACAAATACCTATCAGGAAAAGTGTGCCCTGGTACAACAAATATTCCTTGTGCCCTGAGGTCCTCATCTTCAGTTGCAGAAGCAACGCCTCTGAGACAGAACTACTGTCAGTCAACTCTCTGGGCATCCATGTAGTGATGACTCACAGATTACTCTCTGAACTGATTTTTATTTCCAGTCTTGTACGAGGAAGCCGGCTACTTAGAATATGCTTTCAAAGAGATACCAGCAATTTAGGATGGCCGTGGGAGCCTTCGCTGCCCCTGCTAAAGGGTGCTGTGGAGACATGAAAACAAGCCCGGCATTTATATTTCATCTGCTGCAGCTCTTTGACTTCTTCTCTTAGTTCAACTCACAGTTAATGGAGTCTGCTGCTTTCAAACTGGGTGCTATTCTTTTCCCAAACTGTGATTTCAGACTTACTGGTTTCTGAGTGTATAACAGATGCCAGGACAGAAAGACAATAAGCAGCCACTTAGATCCTGCCACCTTTCCATAAATGTGTCAAAAAAAAAAATGACTCCGTTTACAATATGGAACGTAAGAAGTCAATTAATTCCAGCGACCTGTAAATGACAACAATAAAGCAGCTTGACAGTCTGCCAGTGCCTTCGATTTCCCCTCTGTGAAATGAACAAGTTTCAGGAAAGGGTTCTTGCTCGAAGTGAAAAATGAAAGGAGCTGAGGCATTAGCTAGCAATATTGGCAGCCTGGCTTGCGCTGCCTCGGTCGCCACATGCAATCTATACAAAAAACACAATGATTTATTACTGTGAGGAAAGCTGTTGCATTTGCTTTTCTTCTATTCATTAGAAGTGCTGCTGTTGAAACAGATTGGACTCGTTATTGAGGGAGCACTTCACTTCCTGAGCAAGAAAGAAGGCTGCACATACATGCACAGCTTCCCATCTCAAACGCCTTTCTAATGTAGCATTGCAGTACGGATTTCAGCTTTCACCCAGACCCTTTCTGGGGAAACTTTCAGACCAAAACACATACATCCTTAAATCTTACCCAGCCTAATTTTAAATCACAATCAATAACAGCTAAGAACAGCAGTTTCACTCTTTAATCTTAGCAAAGCTCTTAAACATATTTTGTATGTCAGCAATGCACCCGCTTGGATCTGAGAAATACTGACACCCCAGGCCCTGGGTGGTGTCAGCATGTACCAGTGAGTTTGGTGATATGGTAACCCATGCTCAGTAATGCACACACAGGCATAGCTGGAAGACTTAACCTCTCATAGTCTCCCCAGGCATGTAGCATTATTGGAAAAGATAGCTTTGTGACAAGGCAAGCCGAAAGGGACCACATTTTCAGGGTGCTGCTAGTCATAGGCAGAGTGCTGAGTTAGAATACTGGTGAGTAGGTGGAATTCTTTTCTTTGGTGGCTGTAGTTGTTGCTGTTGCTAACGGTTTAGTGTACTACCTGCTATCTAAGGCAGCAGTTTTGGAACGAGGAAAAGGTGATCAGCTTACCAGTCACTAATGAACTCACTGATTCTTGGTTCCTAGTTTTCACACGTCCTGTTTCTGTCCCCAAAGAGGTTTGAAGTTGCAATGTTCCCTTACTCTTTTGTTTCACTTGCTCTGGGGTAAAAATACTGTTTAACATAACATTGGTGCTTGGTGCAAGCTGACACAGTTGATCAGAAAGGTTTGTAACCTAAGGAATTTCTTAAGTTAAACGTTCTTGCTAAGGTGGTGGATCTGAAGATCATTAAAAGGAAGAATTGTCAAAAATGTTCTCCTACTTCAAGGCTAAATAAGGATGTCCCCAAAGGGTAATTTATGTAAAAGTATATGGTTCTAACCAATATTAAGAAACAATGTCCACAGACCACTGAACTAGTCTACATGGCTTTTGTTTTGAGTGTTGAACTATTTATGAATTGTTTCTTTGATATATGGAAGTAAATACAACAATAACCACTAAACTCAGCAATGTAACTTCTCAACCTTGTCATTAGGAAGCTCTTATACTGGCTATACAGGAACATTAAGGAAAACTTCAGTGGGTAACATCTGGACATGGGAAAGCACAGCATCTCACCCCTTGCATAAAATGATATCGAGCAAGGGAAACCTCCTGGATTTCATCCTTTGGTCACAAAATAAAAGGAAATCAAATTCCAGTATGCAAAAGTAGATGGTTCCCATGGATGAGAAAAAGTAGAGAATAAAAATGCTTCCTTTTACCTGACAAGAGAAGTAGATCTCCAAAGACATTGTTTGGAAGTCAATCAGTCCAAGATTAGTGAGGACAATTTAACCTTTGTCAATATAGTATTTACTTGGTCATCTACTATATTTGCATAATTGTCAAGTTTTACACCTGTTTGCTATCATGTTCACTTATCTTTAGAACATAAGGAAGGTTTTATTTTTCTAAAATACCTTCAGCTTCAGCATGGGGAATGAAACATGATATCTCATAGACTAATAGCAGATTCAAATGGAAAGCAATTTATTTAATATGTTCATTTAACCAGGGAAGAGACCCAGAGAGTTTAACATTTTTATAATTATAATGAAATAAAACATCATTGGATTTTGAATTTGTTCAGCTAGTTACTGCAGAGTTCTAAAGCAGAAACCCTTTTAATGTTCATTCCATTATTCAAAAGTTGGATGCAGAGCATACACCATTAAAAAAAAATGTTTATCCAGATCAAGTATTGTAGAAACAGAAGTTACCATCCAATAGCAGTGATTATTTCAAACGCATAACACACAGACTAATGGAATATATATATTCCATTATACTTGAAGGTGAGTCATATAGTTTAGAGTGTTGCCTTGCTGTTCAAACTCTTAGTAAGAATACTGTTACCCTTCGTCTAGAGATAGTTATTAATTATAAGCTGTACATTTCCATAAGAATCTACATTACTTCTGTTTCAAATAATTTGAGGTAATTAATACTTCTCTCTCTATTCCTTTTTCATACCCATGCCTGGCTTGTACGTGACAAAAGAAAACTATCTAAACCTCTTTCCAAACCCACACTGCTTTCTTCATTTTCAGAGTGACAGCCTTTATAAGCAATGCCATTTCTCTATTTCACAGCTCAATTTTTTTTTCTGTGCCTAAAATTTTGGTTTCTAAAATGTTCTTCTAATTTTGAGTGACACAATAATAATTCACAGACCCTCAGACTTTTGGGAAATAAAGGATATTAAAAATGGATAAGAACATGATAATTGTGGATATTTGTTTAAAATTCTATTGTTCACAGAACACTTTTTCACATTTTTCCCTCTGACCAACCTGGAAGACCAGGGTGGGCACGATAATGATCATTCTTCTAAGACAGAACAGTGAGGTCCTGTACCTGCTGACATGGGAGGAGCCAAGGACTTGAGTAAGTAGCCAGTGGCAGAGTAGTACTCATCGTCAAATCTGAAACACCATAAGCCACCTTTCTTCAGTAACTCATTCTCTAGATTGATCTTTCCTAGTCCTTTGTTTTCCAGATTGATTTCTACAAACAAACAAACAAACAAAAACTACATTTCTTAACTAATTACAGTTTAGAAAGCTTATGTCTATGTTAAACAAGAAAAACACTACTTAGTACAGAAAATATATACATGGGCGTATCGGAGCGTTGAGGGCCTATTAAGGGCCACATCACCTCAAGAAAACTGACACTTTCCCCATATGATTGGAGGTGGACCAGAGGGAGGTAGAGGGGAGGATTCAATGAAAACACATTACATGCCTTACATAATTTTAAACAACACATTATCTTTAGGTCTAAGCCCACAAGTTTGTCTGATGAGATGATCACTCTGATAGTCAGATGAGGGGCATAGGTCTCAAAAACTGGATGTAATGGTGTAATAAGTTCCTCAGGGTTTTTTCTAGGTTACCAAAAATGATGATGCAAGTTCTCAGGTGACTGGACGCTCCATCCATGAGAACATGAGTGAACTTACACTGAGAAGCCACTGCTTCCTATCCCCTTCCTGGTTAGCCAACCATCCAGAGACCTACTAACTTAGAGATGTAAACTGCTACATTTACAAAATAATAAAGTAAAAATGCCAACAAACTTCACTGACAAAATATTTTTGTCTGAGAACCTAAGTGATAAATATATTTTACTTTTAAAAGAAATATAGTCTTTGAAATGAGCAAAAATATCATGAATTTTCAAAAGAAAAAGAAGAAAAAACAACAAAAATCCCCAAAGACATGTATATGTGAGCTGTCAAGATGTACTCTACACAGAGAAACCCTGTCTCGAAAAACCAAAAGAGAAAAAAAAAAAAAAAAAAAAAAAAAAAAAAAGTAGTACCTTCTAACAGGAAGAACACCAAGAGCTCCTAGCAGCTCATTCAGGGAGGTTCCTTCTTCATGGACCTCCGCCTTCCCACCCTAACAGGCACAATGAAGAGTTTTAATCAGTAACCAGTTCTCTTTATGTGGTGGTGGAAACCACTGGGACCTATGTTCCTGTGGAAGCAGGAAGAGAAAGAGTTTTTTTTTGCTTCTATAAAGCAGGGAGCCCAGGACCAGCCATAGAAACGCTCCTAAATTGATGCTCATATGTGTGCTCGGAAGGCTCCGGACAGGAGCCTTCAGAAAGGCTCAGACTCACAGCAGTTGTGAACAAAGTGAAGATGCTGGCTGTTCTGACTGGAGTAAACATATGAGCTTCATTTGCACTATGGTAGTAAGATGGCTTAACATTTTGTTCTAAAAAGACTAAATTAAGCCAGGTTGTTTTAGTTGATCCATTCACTGGAATAATTATTCTATAATACACTACAGCCTCATGACAAAAATTGGGGCATTTAAATCACACTGTCAACAAACTTGTAAGTTTACTTTGGTTGCACCGCTACACAAAGAAACCTTGTTTCGACACCCCCCTCCCTGCCCCCGAGCCCGCCACAAAAAGAAAGGAAGGAAGGAAGGAAGGAAGGAAGGAGGGAGGGAGGCGGGAGGGAGGGAGGGAGGGAAAGGAAAAAGGTCCAGGCAGTTGTAGTGCACACCTTTAATCCCAGCACTCAGGAGACAGAGGTAGGCGGATCTCTTTGAGTTCAAGACCAGCCTGGTCTACAAAGTGAATTACAGGATAGGCTCCAAAGCTTTGCAAAGAAATCTTGTCGAGAGAGAGAGAGAGAGAGAGAGAGAGAGAGAGAGAGAGAGAGAGAGAGAGAGAGAGAGAGAGGGAGAGAGAAAAATCAAGAGATATTAAAAACCAGACATATATTATCACTCTATGACTCATATTTGTTTTTATGTATTTAGAATATTCTCCTTGTCATCACATTTATATGCCTAAGCAATCCCAGTTTACCAGAGCTTGCTAGCAGTGTTTCTAGGCTCTGATTCATTCTATTTTTATCAAAAGTCAGTCTCAGAAACCCTGAGTACTAAATATGTTCTGCAGAGTATTCAACACCTGCAGGACACAGGGGAGCTCAATGACCTTTGCTAAAATTTCAATAGTCGCAGGGAATCACTTCAATATATAGCTAGGAAGATGGTATTCTAATTCTTATAAAGGGCAAGGGGGTGATGGCCTCCCACTGCAGGTGCTTAAGGCCTAGAGAGCAAAAATACAGAGGAAGGAGAGGGTCCAGCTTGCAAAGCTCCATCACCAATGACAAAGGTCGGTGGGATGGAAAGAGCAAAGCCACATGAGCACCACACATGGAACAGAAATATATTCAAAGCAAACACAAACCTGGGGAACTCTGGTTGCAGTAATTTCTGCATGAAAAATATATAAAATGTCTCTATAAGACATGAGCACAGACTTTCTTCATCCAACAAGTCAATTTGCTGTGAATACCTGACTGCATTCTCTTTCCAGATATGTCATTTGTATTTGTTCCTCTGACTGCACTTTATCATCCACATCCAAACATTTTTATACACACTACAGTTGCTCAGAGACTGTCACAGGTGATGTTCAGCCACCTCTTTAAAAATCAGTCAGCCTGTGCCAAAATAACATTTCCTTAATGACTTACTTTGGTTTGAAGGAGCAAGCAAATCCTACTTTCCTTTCAAAGTCCCATTTTTCATTTACAATATGCTGTTACTGAACAAAATGGTCAAAGAAATAAAAAACTAAAATAAATGTTGTGGCATAAATTCTGTAAGCAGAAAACCTGTAAGTTCAAACCACATTACTTCTCTCAGACAACACTGTATTGACTCAAGCAATGGTAGCTTTTGAATGACAAAGTGTGGTAAGTCTTGAATTAATACTCACAACAGCCACATGAAGTATTATTGTTAATTCCATTTATAAAAGAGTAAAACGCACTTAGAAAAGTAAAGTAATATAACGGCTAAAGACAGAACAGGACAGAAAGCCAAGGTCAGCTTGGCTCTACAGGGCACTCATTCATGTCATACAGGTTAACCCTGTCTCCCACTGACTCAACTCCTCTAAGCTGCCCTGCTGGATTCAGGTTACTCACCAAATGACACCACACTATCAATTCACACCACACTCAGGTCAAGAAAAAGCTCTTTGCTGCACTCATTCATTTGTTCTCTTTTTTTCTCTCTGAGAAGAGTATTGTTTTACTTACTTAGAGTTAACTGTTAATATTCATTAGATCAATTGATTCACTTCACAAAGGCCAGGTGAACTTGAGGTTATAAGGCATCTTCTTTCATAGTTGCTATTAAATTATATTTTATTACATACCAATCCCAGTTCCCACTCCATCCTCTCCTCCCTCGACCTCTTCCTTCCCCCTGCCCCACCACCCATCCACTCCTCAGACAGGGTAAGGCTTCCGAATTTTTTTAAAGTACCATTCAACATGCTCATTGCCTGAGGTCACATATATAACAATGGCAAAAAGGAAAAAATGCAAACCTTAGCTCATGTGTCTCAAATTTCAATATAGACTGATAATAATCCCACTAAGGAGTTCATCTCAGTCTGTTGACACTTGTCCTCGTGCATTCTCCTTTAAACAAAGGAAGGTGAAAAAAAAGTGGGAACACTACATCACTGCCAGCATGAGCACCAATTTCCAAGGAAACTCACTGATCCTCCCCAGTATCAATAACCTAGCTCTTTAGAAGCTGCCATTTGGTTTTCAAAGTGAACTCCAAGCCAAACATGAGACTTCATCAGAAGTTGTCTATACTGGCTCCTGGTAAAGTTTCTCACGGTGAACTCCCTACCAAAGAAGGCTAGCAGGGGATTCCTTCAGCTTCCCTGTCCCACATAGAAAAAGCTAAAGAGAAACTAATGTAAATAGGTTTCTGAGGAGAGCCTGTACCGCGAGCAAAGGCATTTGTAACCAATTCTGACAATCTGAATTTGATCCCTAGAATGCACTTGGTAGAAGGAAGAAAACAGATTCTCATAATTTTGCTTTTTTAAACTGAGGCTTTCTCCAGTGACCAGGAAGAGAAGGAACATCCACACAAGATGTCTTATGAAAATAGAAATGTATTTTAAATCATAACTAATTAGACAAATGAAAAAAGGAATTCAATTACCAAAAATGTTCAATTCTGAAGCAACAAAACTAGTCTAATGTACCAATATCACCTAACTAAAAATACATAAAGGCATGTATATGTTAAAATACATAAAGGATATGTATATTCAAATTATTATCCTTATTTATTCTTTGTGTCTGTGTGTGCATGTGAGTGGGAGCTGAGCAAGTGCATACACTTGGAAGGCAAAGGAAAACCTGTTAGTGTCACATCTCTCTTTCCCTCATGTGGGTTTTAGGTTTGGCAGCAAGCTTCTTTACCCCCACCCCAAGCCAACCTGCTTGTTCAACATGAGTACTGTTTAATTTAAAAATTTTAATAGCGTATTTCCTGCTTCTTCTTTATTTATTACAACAGGAGAAAGGTGGGTAAGAAGAAGATGTTGGTCAGCACTAATTCAACACATGGCATATTCTGAACCCTGGTTCAGCTCCATAGAGACCTTTTCTCTCCATGAGGGAGCCGAGGCTCCACATGGGTAAACAATTTTCCAAATTGGATAAACAAATTTCCAGTGCCAAGGGCCTGATTTCAACTTTGTTTTTTATCTGACTGCAAAACACATACAATCAAGAAGAATGCTATTGTCCCAGCCCAATGACATAGCTTTAGAAAAAGGCTAATGTTTATCCTTTGGGAAGAACTTTTCACCAACATTTTCAACAATAGGCTCATAGTCTTCAGTTCTTCAGCAAAGATCTGCTACAATAGTTAGTCTTTATCACCATTCCACATGGTAAAACTTGATCAGTACAATCTCATTTCATGAATAGTGAACATAGTATAATTCAACTAATTAAGAATTTCGGTTTAAGTACATTTATTAATCTTTATAATCAGACAATGTAATATACACTAAAGTGACCATGGTTGAATTGCAGAAGGACTTAATGAACTTCTAAGACTTCTATCACATTTTAGAGGACAGAGGCTGAGTGTAAAATAACTAAAGTTTTCTTGAACATAAATATGTTACATATTATATGAGAACAATGCTCTGACCTTATCATTTTGCTCCTAAAAAAGAGTCACTTTGGAAAATACGTCAATTTTCTCTTATTTTTCTGTACTTTGAATATTTGGAAAAAAAGAGGAGCATTTCTAAGTTTAAATGTGTCCCATAAGTAACTTTCCCCATCAAGCATGGTGACCCCTCTCCTGGGTCAGCACAAATTCCCTCCATCTTTTCCCACACTGCACTAGAGGATCTAATACACTAACTGTATACTTCACTGAAGCCTGATGCTCTCCACTTCACACCATCATAGCAGGTTATATAGCAACATGCCGCCCTGTGTTTTCCTTGGCAATGACTTCTATGTATCTTTGAAGGCAGAGATAGTCTAAGATAATACACTACTTGGTCATTCATTCAAAAGTGACCTTTCATTTCCGTTAACAAGAAGGGTTACTTTCATAGTTGGTGCATATTGAAAATAAGTGGCATATGTATCACAGCAAATAGACCCAATGTTTTTATCCATGCTGATCTACATCAAACTCCCTTGATAATTTTCCTTAATTGAAGAATTTCAGAAACTCTGAGAGTAGCACCTCATATGCTCTAGGGAATCTCTGCAAAAATAAAGTCATAAGTAGTGAGCAGCAGATAACCAAAGGCCTCTGCTGGTATATTGTCAATCAAGTAAAGATTTAATGTGTGAAAATTGGTTGAATTTATACAAAATATGCATATAATAGGCATACCATAATGTATTTATCTCCAAAGCATAGACTGAGAAGAGGGTGTGACTAAATAATTACTGGTTTGGTTATGAGACCTGAATTGAGTGAACTGATAATAAGACAAGACTATGATAACCACAATGCAGCTCTGCTCTCCCGAGACTAGAGAACATGCCACTCATCTCTCTTGGATCTCAGATTAGATCTGCTTGAAGTGAGACGTCATATCCTTAAAGGAACATCTAAAATATGAAAAGTCCTATTTGCCTCTGTGCTTATGAATTGCTCATCTCACACATCCTATCACATTCCCCCTGGGATTGCACTGAGGGCTGCCAAGGAAGGGCCACCAAACTGATGAGTGAATTCTACACTGTCTGGAGAGCTGATTCCAAATGTCATTGAATACAGAGTCAGAATTAATAAAACTGATTCCACAGTCTGGGAGGGCTAGATAAGCATCATGCTACTTACTCAAAATAACTCCATTATTTAAAGAAACAACTAAAACAAAACAAAGTGATCCAACTCTTGCCTAGCAAATATTTCACCAGCTGTGAGGTTGAAATTTCACGAAGTACAGACTGTAATTTTTCTGTACTCAACCCTACAGAAAAACTCAGCAGGACATGCTCTATGAAATATCCAATACCTGCACAGTCTCAGCTTCAGTGTGGAAGAAGCTTATTCACCAACTCACAGTCACTTTCTGTGACGCCTCATTAGATTGGCATTTTATTGACAGTAACACATTACTCTTCATCAAGCATGTTAATGTACTGAGTTTGGAGTTTTGAATTTGTGTCCCAACATGATTGTAGGGGTGGAGACGTGGTAACAGAAGTGTCAGGGGAAACAGTAGCATTTGTCTTTGACTTCCAGAAGTTTCATTTTTTTAGACCAGGAAAAGAAAACCAATGAGTGAAAAATTACTAAGGAAAGTTCAAAAGAATACAGCCATAGAAACAACAGATTTCCTATTTATATATTTTTTTAAAAAACCTAGAATAAAACCTTCTCTTTGTGTGGTAAGATTTACTATTCTTCACGGGCATTCCACCTCAAATCCAAAGCCTTAGATTTCCATGCTCCAGTCAATAGAAGGTTTTAAAGCACCTGCTCTATAATGACAGTGTTTGGATGATAAGTATCATTGCAATTTTCAAACTTTTGTAAAAACATTTCTGTAAGTTTCCTCTCAAAAGAAAGCACAGTTGGGAATATTGAGCCCTTCAGAGCCTGGGTAGCTAAAATGTTTTCTGAATTGCTGATGCTAACATGGTCTGTAAGACCACACAGGCCCATTCCTCACAGGAATGGCTTTCATTTTCCTCTTCTATGTCTTTTCATTGGCAATCCTTGCAAATACTGAAGAGCAACATCCACATTAATATGAACAACTTCTAGAAGAGTTCATTTTCTCCAGCTCAAGAACCAATATCTAACCATATCCAACATCTCAAAAAGATCTGAAAGGAATGCTTGGATATATATAGTTAACAACTGAATTTTAGAGCCCTACTCCTGTGTGAGCAAGTACATATATACACATGTGTATACTTTCAAATGTATGTAAACACTGCATACTTTTAAAACATCTGCTGGCCATTAAGGGTTATAAAATGTTGCCATGCTGAGCTGTAACAGTATCCAGTTACTATCTTCTTTGAACACATGTCATCATACAGCACCAGACTGTAACAGTTTTTAGCACAGAAATAATGAGGAAAAAAGTCTACTAGGCAAGTAAATTCTGCAACCTTTCTGGAAATCAGGCAAATGCCATCCAAGTAGCTCTCTTTGCTCTGCCAATTTTGTTACTACATCTCTCACACTTAACTAAATATAAGGTACAACATATTACAATGAAGTAGTAAATCGATAGAAGTAATGTTAATTTGATAATGACTGGCATTAGTGATGACTTTGGGATAATTTTTTTTTTACTGAAAACTTCAGATATTTAATGTTTCCAATATTCTTGTGAGAGGAGCAACATCGTCACTCATCCTTTACCAGTTAAGGAAACAGTGACATGTAATGGCTAGAAAACCAGAGTCTGTGTTTGTCTTCTAAAGTACTAGGCTACTTCTATTGAATACTCTTCTGAGAGCACAAGAGAGAAAAAGAGAAAACGAAAAGATTTGCATTTACTGTTTAAGAAATTTTAGGGGAGAGTATAGAGTAAAGTGGGGCACAGAAAAGCAATACCCATGGGAGACATGTATGAGACAAAAGCTACATTTCACTGTCAAACCCCCCAGTGTAACACCCCTTCTATCTCTGGGGTCAGACTTATATCCATGCAATCATTGTCCAAGTCCAATGTGCTAGAGAAACAACCTTCTGCTGAGGGATCACCTTCTTCCTACAGCCATGGATATATTTGGCCCCAACACTCACATTTTAAGCTTTTTTTTTTCCCTCCAGAATTGGCAATTACAAAATCTCAAGCAGAGAAGAGACAAAAGTTATATAATTTTATATCTCCAGTTCCCTTTATGTCCTGATTCCATTATCATAGCTAAGTAATACATAAGTCAATATTATCTTAGCGAGTAACCATTTATATTTGGAAATTTGTTAAGCAATGTCCTCACTTCTGTTGCTTGATTACAGTTTATATGTTTTCCATTTTGTATGCTTATGCTGTCATTACATGAATTATAAGAAACGACAGAAGAGTTTGAATGAAATTACCAAGTACAGTTGTCAACACTCATTAGAAATCAAGATAAATAACACAAAAGTCACACCATTACTCCTTTACTTAGTCTATTCTGTTGTTGGTTTTAGGGGAAAGTGACAACAACAAGCTTGAAATGAAGGGAAGTGCAAGGTTTTAGGAAGGGATGGCAAATGGGGTTACTTGCTAAGGGACCATGAGAGATGAAACATTTGTGGACTCCAGGTAAGATGTGTTTCATTCATCTCCACTTCAAATACGTACAGAAACAACCAGGTTCATATTCCATTAAAGCATGAACAACATTGATTCAAACTGTGAAGGTCCTAACTTCTTAAACATTTTAGTGAAGAGAGACAGACAGACAGACAGAGAGAAAGAGAGAAAGAGAGAGAGAGAGAGAGAGAGAGAGAGAGAGAGAGAGAGAGAGAGAGAGAGAGCGCCTTATGCAAGTAACATGAAGAGAGAGGGGGAACAGAAGGAGGATTTGAATATAGAGCTGAGCTGAGTCTGCTTTGGAGAGCCACTTGCTAGAATGCATAGCACCAAGGAGACCTTATGACATTTTAGAAATGTCCATCCCAGAGCTAAGACCATTGTGCATCATAGGTCTCTTGGAGAGAAAAATGTTTCTACCCATGTAGATTAGAAAAGAAATAGTCATTTAAAATCCTTTTAAATGCCCTTGAAAATTAACTTGAATTTTCCTCGTAAACTTAAGAATTGATACATCAATATGCTGAAGAATTGCTAAACAGATGTCAAATAACCTTCATTTTGCAATAACAACCTTCCTGCAAATCTGACATCTAGTTATTCCAGTTAACATCACATATACAACTCAGAAATTATACAGCTGAAGAATGAAATATTAATACATGACAACACATTGAAAGTAGATGAGAATGAAGCATCACAAATATACATAAATTGGCCAAACAAGGCTACATATGTTACCAGCTTCCATGAGAAGAAAATTCATTGACTGACAATTTGCATCAGGTTTGCTTGCTTATTCTGCAAATCACAAAAATGGGTTGCTGTGGCAACTGCCACATGCTATTTAGCTTGCTGTTGGGAAACGTCTCTTGGAGTACCTTTTAAGAAACAAATGCAGCTTTCCTTTTACTGTTCCTCCCACCCAAGGGAGACAAACCTCCTGGCAGGAGGACTATTTTTTCATAGTGTTAAGAATGGGCCTGATTTTCATCTTTGCCATTTATATTATCTGTAACACATATTTATGGAATGGGGGAGAAGAAAAGAAACCAATGAAAATATCACTTGCCTGTGTGTCTACAACATGGTAGAGATACTGCCTATAACATTCCCACTTTTACCGACAGCACTGTTAGCTACTTGAATTCCACTAATACATGTATTGAATCCCTGTACAACACTTCCAACAAGAGTCTATGGCCCAATTCTCAACATACCAGCAAAGGCATGTTTATTTTCCTAGGTCAGAACAGACACCTTTACTATTCTGGGAAACATCCTTAATCTCATAATAACACACTTTTTTTTTCAAAAGCACACTACACAAGACCTTAGGACATGTCACACCAGCGTTAGCACCCACCAAAGTAAGCAACTTACTACCTTTCTGCTAAGTACAATAGAATTCTATTTCCTGACCCAGTTCTTATACAGAACACCCACACACACACACAAACTATGAGGCAAAGTATCTAAAATCAATTCACACACCAGTATGAGTTTTGCTGCTTATTTTTGTTTGTTTTAGTTTATATTTTCCCTTCCCTCTGTCTATATGATACAAGATCTTGTTACAATGCCCCAGGAAGATCCTCTTGACTTTGCCTGTAAGTGCTGGGACTGCAGACCTCTAACCACGTGTGGCCCTGTTCTTCCAACTCAGTGTCAAGTGTGACAACTTTTTTGACCTCTTCAGATGCTAGTCTGACAAGCACAGATGTGTCTTCTCCCTCTGCCACCACAGCCTCATGGGAGTTTGTAGGTGACTACCTAGAGTGGACCATAGAGATCATATTTTTAGTTACAGAAGCAACAGGGCAAAAATTAGGAAAACACATCTGCTAGAAGAGATTAGAGCATTATAAATAACACTATAATAACAGGAATTAAAGTGGTGGGAAAAATAATTCTCATGCTGGATGCCGTGGTAAACTGCCCGTACAGACCTGCAGACACAGATACCTGGGTGGTATGGTGACTGTTGTGGGCTAGAGCATCATACAAGACAAAAGAAATGGACTCAACACATAAACACATTTCCCCCACTTTTCCTTGGGCAACAATAAAGAACAATCAATTTAAAAATAATTGGAGAAATTGGTGTTTTGCTCAGACGAGTAAAAGAAAACATTCATTCAACAGCACCACACAGAATCGTTTGCTTAATAGCATTTCTAATATGTTATGCATTTATTCAATCTACTTCCTTCTATATTAAAATGCAAAAACAATTACTCTGGATGTAAATCCTAGAAAACAATCAAAGTTTCTATTAGATCAGAGAAGAGACAGCTAAGCAGGAATGTGATTTGCAGATGCTCATGAATAGACAATACTTGGAATCTCTCAGAGATGTGAAAAGAAGGGTAACTAGAAACACCAATTCCTTTCCTTCCTCATCCTTGCCCTTTTCTACCTATCTTAATAAGCCAGAGTTTGAAGGGGCATTTATATTTGAAGTTTAATAATTCAAATTATGCAACTGTGTGAAACTTTTTAGTGCTATACATCAGTCCCATGACAGGTGCAAACTCCTTTTCAACACTTTCTTATAGACAATTTACTTTCAGCTAACCATTCAGAGGAATATTAGCCATTCAACATTTTCACTACTCTATCTCTTAAAAATAAACTGGGTAGTTGTTTAATATAAGTATATAAATTTGGATTAAAGCCATTTCCCTTCACTAAAACTCAAAATAAGCATATTTGAGAAAAGGCAACCGCACATAATGCTATGAATAAAAGGATCTGTGTGTGGATAACAAGCATTTTACATTTTATTGTCTGATTGGAACTTTTAAAATCCACATGCTTTAATTGGGGCACTGCTACAACAATAATCTCAAATATGAGATTCAATAAATGTGTTTTCATGCTTTGATTAAATGTCAAGGCCACAGATTTGTTATTTCAGATCTGGTAGCAATAATTTCACTGGATAATAATGAACTCCTAAAGATTTATCTGAAACACTCAGCTGCCCATTACAAAGCTCTGATTCATTACAATGACTTCAACTCTGCTGATAGTATTGCAGCATCCAGTATTCAAAGCTTACACTTCAAGCACTCATTTCCTATGTGCAGTGCCCACTGAAATTTAACACCAACACTTGCCCAGTGCTACTCACAGAGGATAGCACTTGAATTTGCATGGAATTTTTCCTTCACAGAGTGTATGAACGCATTTTACAACCAGGGTGTTTTTCTTCTCTGACGTTCACTGTCTTCAGTGTCACTTGCTGGCAATTATTCTCTACTAAGGCTCGCTTCACTAAAGATGCAACTTCACAGGTTGTCAGTGTAACTATTATTTTCCATTTGATCACTATCAGCTGGAACAAGCAAGGTTTGGCCTCCAGCCACAACAAGCCAGTCTTCTATAGTGCCGTTCTCATCACCTATACTCCATTATCTCTATAGTTGTTATTACTTTTTGTTGTTGCTACAACACTTTCCATTATTCTTTTAAATTCTCTTAGCACTTCCAGACATTAAGAGCATATTATGACCCAATTTACATGGTTCCCTGTGTTGGAGAAAGGCAAAAAATTATGAAACTGTATGCCTTATGTCTCCATCACTATGCTATTACCATACATATAGCTTATAAAAATCAACAGAAAACCACATCTTCGTTTAAAAAGATATACAAATAAATATTATTTCCTTTGGTTTCCACATGGCATATTTACCAACGATCTTACACAGGACAGATAGGGCTGGATGTTTTTTTAAGATTGTTTTTCAACAGTTTGGATTTAATTATATATCCTTGCATGATAGTATGTTCATGTGGGCTTTGTTCTAGTTTTGTAGTGTCCTGAAATAAAAAAAAAAACATGCATACTGATGTCTCATTTGCTAAGTTTGTATCCTCATTCAGCAACCCACTCATCCGAACTATATGAGTGAGATCAGCAAGGTACAATGACTGCCTTGTACAGCAGTTTTGTTTTTTTAGTGGGCATCATTGTAACTTATAATTTAAAAATGGTATCCATTCATCTATTCATTTAGCAGAAATTTATTGAGTCAATAAATGCCAGCCAGTATTTTAGTTAAGCATTAGACATACAGAACAAAAGCCAGAAAGAAGCAAGATGGCTCAGTTGGTAAAGGCAATTATTGCCAAGACTGATGCCCTGAATACAATCCGAGAGACCCACATAATAGAAAAGGAGAACTAATTCCCAGAGGTTTTCTCTCACTTCCACAAGTATGCCAAGGCATGCATAAACACACACACACACACACACACACACACACACACACAGAGAGAGAGAGAGAGAGAGAGAGAGAGAGAGTAAATAAGTACATGAATATTTAATAATATTGATAAAATAAAACAGAAAATCTAGGAAACTACTGCAGAGGTAATATTCAAGCAGGAATAATGGGAAGAATGCAAAAGAACAAAAGCAAGCACATTGTTTCTGAAAGTCCTGACTTCTATGGAAACAATGGCAACCATCATAAATGGAGATCTCAATGAGGGAATCTATAAATAAAGCATTACTGAATAGAAGAATTAAAGCCAAATTTTTATAAATGGCATTCAACATCATTTAATGTGTTCACTGCTAGATGATAAATGATTAATTTTTCTTTCCTAGGTAAATTTTAAAAGGAGTAATGTTTAAAGTCATTGTGTGAAGAAGAAAGGCATGGTTCATGCTCTTGAACTGAGAAAGACACTGAGCTAGCATGAAAGTATTTTAGTGGCATATAAGGTAATAGATTCTTTACTCACTTGGTTGGTCAAGTGAGGACCTATGTATGGCTAACACACCTTTATGGAACATGAGGTAAGCTAAAGATGGCTGATAATGGAGACAGGATCTAGAATAAAGCTAAGATGGAATTATTAAGTAGTAGTCCTGTCTACTTGGACCAACTCATTAGATCTTTCAAAACCTCACTCTGTCACTGAGAAATGGGCATAGCTCTACCTGCTGTCGAGATTATGGCACAACTCGTACCAAAACATGGATGGGAGCTGAATTGGAGTTCTAAAGTAGCTCGTTACTAGTTTGACCATTGCTGCTATTTTTGTTGTTCCTTGTTGTTAATGTAAATAATAAGGGCCTTTAAAAGAATCTTTATGACCAGAGCTAACGCTATCTGTCCATGGAAACTGGAATTAATCTGCATTGCAGAAAATGGCACAGTCTTTATAACCTATACTTCACATAACAGAGAGAAATCACAAAGCTTAGGAAAGCTAGGATTTTCATCTTCATATACCCATTATTCTGAGTGTAGTTGCTTCTCATATAAGATGTGGCAGTTTTGACCAAAACAATATTATCCCCTCCAAGAAAATCCAAGCATCAGAAATGATAAAAAAAACTGTTTTCTTAATTTTTGTATTTATTTTTATGTGGGTGCAGAAAGTAATGCCTAGTTCACAGTAAGATGTGCAAACATTCAGCAGACATGAATACTGACTGCATCCATACCTTGCTCAAAAGATTCCTGTTGAAACCAAAATCTGTAATTCAGGAAGATTTTCTCAAGCCTTCAATTGCATTTTTGTTATTCTATTTTAAATCCTTCTTGTAGTCAGTCCCTGGACAAAAATACAGCAAAGCTGCTTTAAGCAAATTGTCAAGAGTATAATGGGAAAAGCATGGAGCATGAGGGAAATCTGGCACAATTTTGAAATTAAAATACAAACTGCTCCATGCTCATTATAAAGAATACAGAACACAGACCACATCTGTGTGGCCTACTCGATGAAGAAGAGAAACAGAAAAGCACTGTCCACCAGGGATCTCACATCAGTCGGGCTGACCCCGATCAACTGAAAATGTGCTCCTGCAAGTTTCTTACAGTATTTGAGGAACAGATTTGAGAACAAAGTCTGATCATTATTTAACTTCCTTACAAAATATATTTTATTGCCTCAAGTTTAAGCAATAACACTGATAGTCTATGTTTTTGGTTTTTTTTTTTTTTTAAGCAATTAATATTGATTTCAGGAATGGCCATTTGGCATTGGATAACCATTAGAGGGCTCAGTCCCAAAAGAAGATACTTGTCCTGCCTGAGCCTTCCTTAGTTGCCTGTATTTCTTTGTCCCATGGATGTGGCTCCCATGAAACTGCCCCTTTTCATGTCAGCATGTCCACAAGCAATACTAAACGACCTAAGCAGGCACTCTCCTCTCTCTCTCTCTCTCTCTCTCTCTCTCTCTCTCTCTCTCTCTCTCTCTCTCTCTGTGTGTGTGTGTGTGTGTGTGTGTGTATACAATAACAACTAAAGAAAGAACATGATTTAGAGAAGGAGCAATTTAAAAATGTAAAGAGTGTCAAAATTTTATTATATTTGGGACAAAATCTGAAATACTCAGGGCCCTTAAACTCTGAGACACTGTTAAAGTTCCTCTAAAAACTGACCTTGCAATCTCTGTGATAGCATCAGAACTAAACCATGCTGCCACCTCTGACCACAGTATCTGACTAGCCTCTTGACCAGAGGCTTCCTCCTCATCTTCACAGGCTAGTGACTTCCTATTTTTTCCAACTAAATTTATTAATGATAAAACAATCTGAAGACATCTTTTGGCTGTCAACTACTCTGGCATAGATGATAAAGCAGAAGGCTTTCACAATGGAAATCAAGACAGACTAAAATGATGAGGGGGATGTCCACATGCCTATCACACCCATCCTTGTATAAAGCAATGCCTGTACTTGTGGCTACAGAATAAAATGAAGCTAGAATTCCTCTATATTATTATTATTATTATTATTATTATTATTATTATTATTATTATTTTTATTATTATTATTATTATTATTATTATTATTATTATTTTAACTTTACCTAGCAAATGCCCAGTCTTCAAATAACTCAAAGCTAGCAACTACAAAGATGGAACATTTTGACTGTCTTCCAATGGGGAAAAAGGTTTTAAAATTGCTTGAATTATCCAGATCATTACCCCCAATGTTTTCACTATAAATGAAGGGTAATTGAAAGATTTGCATAATACACTTATCTCCAAATCATGATGCTGCAAAGTAGGATGTGAGCCTTTTTCCTGTTACTCAATCAAGAGAGTGACATCCAATCCTCCATGGAACGGCCTCGGAAACCGGAAAGGCATGCGGCATCCTTCATGGATTAACCTATTGTATTCATTTCTCAAATAAACTTCGAGAGCATGGAAGAGGAAATCAGAAAGTTAAATGTCAAAGAAGCCTATGAGGAAACCTTTTCTGTTAATCGTGTGAGTATTAAAATATGAATTGATACTTATTTAACTAAAACATCTTAGGTAAGAATAAAAACTGAAAGAAGTTAGAAACCAGTGCATAACTTTCATAAACAAATTTCATGATTTTCTGAGAAGAAAGAAAGCATCCCAGTTCATGTGCACACGCACATTGTCACAGGAACATATTTGTCGTGTGTGTGTGTGTGTGTGTGTGTGTGTGTGTGTGTGTGTGTGTGTGTGTGTTTATGTGATTTATTCTTATCATAGCTAAAAAGAATCTCCAGAGTTAAGCATGTAATTGCATGAGCACTTGCCTAGTGTATACAGGGGCAGTCCTCAGCATCTCAGCATACACAGATGTGCACACACGTGCACACTCACACACAATGATGTTCAATGGTTTTGAATGGATTTAAGGTTATGAGAAAAATCATACAATTATAGAGCCTGAAGGAAATTCATTGTGCAAATGAAATCACTAAAGGTCACAAGGTTTCCTCCTTCTTGAATTTGTACATTTTCATAGTTATCTGTGACTAGTGTGTTGTGATACAGAACATCTTCCACACAGATAATGCAATTAACACCTCCAGAAAGATTTCATCTCTGACTCCCAGTTTAAAAAGTAGGATTACAGCACTTCAGTATCCTCTCAAAGTTAAGGAGAAACCATTTTCCCCTAAAGAGGAATATACTTGGAACTACAGAAATGCTAAACAATGGGAAGGATAAAGGAGAAGTTAAAAGAGGATATGAAGAAACCAAGATTCTTAGATTCTCAAATAATACCTAACAAAGTATAGTTCTGATGTAAATTAGAGTTTCTCAATGCATGGGGAGATGCCCATAGAAGAAAGCAAAGCACAAAAAGAAAGTTTGTGGCTTAGATTGTCATGTGTTCTGCTAAATTATGTTCAAAAGTCACTTTCATATGTAATATACATTAAGTGATTGGTTGAGCAAAAACTATAATTAAAATAAATATACATAATAGTTCTTTTCATAATGTAATACTTGATCATTTGTGAGCAGTAAAATATATTCCTGGCGTTCAGACTGCATCCCTCACTCACTATAGCTAGCTCTAGCAAGCAGACCTCTTCATAATGGCAACTCTCCCTCCAAAAAGGCTCTGGAGCCCACACAATATTAGCAATCCACATGGAAGGATGAAAATTTAGACTGAAATACACTTTTTGTATACAGCTAAAGCTCAGAAAGCAATCTGATTTGTCAGAAATGCATGAAAAAATAGCCCTAGGCACCAGCAAGATTTCTTATGTCTTTTTTCCATGATGCCTACCTTCATTCATTGCAGAAAAGGGTTATGGGCAGGGGGAAAACAACCAAAAAATAACAACAACCCAACCAAGCAATGTGCCTGTTGACTTGGACCACACATCCTTCTGAGAAAACAAGCAGGTGTCATTTCAGTAACAATTTGCAATGAAGTGGATCTCAGTAGTTGAGAAACATTTGGGAGCAAAATAGACACTTGAATCCATGGCTGTGTTCAGATCAAGGTACCTAAACTCTGGCTGTTTGTCTCCTCTGAGGCTAGTTAGCCTGCATTTGATGACTTAAATGATTCTGGATTTCATTTACTCCTGTGTAGATAAAAGCATTATATGAAATACTAATAATGGTAGACAATTAATTTGGAATAATGATAGACAACTAATGAGTAAAACTCACTGATCCTAATTTGTTAATGGTGCGAGATAAGAGCACTGACTACACCATGATCAAATAAAGAATTCAAAGGTTAAACTCAGATAAATGAGTTAACACCTAGACAATTATCAAAACCTTAAAACATTTTTATTCATAGACTAGCATCGTGTATCATATAAACTCAAAATGTGAAAAGAGATCAAATAACATGTAACCCAATTTCTATAGAAGAAAGGGTGTTCAGTCCACAGTTACAAAAGTGTTTTGTAAACCAGTGCCATGTTTCTTTATGCACAACAAGAGTTATTTACCTGATTCAATGATTAGGTCAATATTTTAAATATGCATATTTGAAATATCCACTTCTTGAAAAGGTGCCAAGTTCAGATAACGGCATTTGAGCAACTAGGAAAATCAAGTTTTCCAAGTTAAAAAAAAAAAAAAAAAAAAAAGTTTCTTTTGTAGAGGTGTTTTAGTAAAACTCAACAATCCTTGGGAGTTAGGAAATAAGGGACTCTAAAGTCACATAAGAGGAGAATGGGTGTAAAGATCTTTATAAAATTAACTTAGCTAACCAGGCATTGGTGGCGCACGCCTTTGGTCCCAGCACTCGGGAGGCAGAGGCAGGCGATCTCTGTGAGTTCAAGGCCAGCCTGGTCTTCACAGTAAGTGCCAGGATAGGCTCCAAAGCTACACAAGAAACCCTGTCTTGAAAAACAAACAAACCAAAAAATGAACTTAGCTAACAATTTCCTATAGAAGAAAGAAGGAAGCTGGGTTTTAATGTCTCCATGCCACCTTTTTATCTTCACCAATTTCCCCCCTGGAATCAAATATCAAAATGTTTCTCTTCCACATGGTGCAGCCTTTATAATGCACATAATGAGGTACAAGCAAAAGGCACACTGTCTCCTTAAGCTTTTGAACTGTAAAACTTCAGTGAAAAGACAGTAGGTTTTAAATTGTTCTTGTCCACCTCTTTCTCCACTATACTAAGGGAGCCTTTTATAATGAATACCACAAAAGACAAGGTGACATTTCAGTTACTCCTGTTGTACAGACAGATTTGAGCAGTCTTTCCTGGGTACATCTACAGACCACCACAGAAGCCTCTATTGTAAATCAAATCCACTGTGCAGCATTCTCCTTATTGACTCAATTCACTAAGGACTTTGTGAGCAGATACGTCATTTTATTCATGCCCAACTCTCCATGTCTACAGGACTGCCTTCCCCAAATAGGTGATCACCAGTAGACAAACAGGGAACAGGACAACATTCTCTTCACTAAGGAGATCACTAGCCTTTTCTCCATAAAAAGACTCCTTATGGAATTCCATCTGGAAATAATTTTACTTTCTTAGATTCTACACTAAAAAAACTAAACGACACTAAAAAAACAAAATCTCAGCTATGATGAGTGTCCACAGGAATTTAAAAAAAAGAAAATATGAGAATTCTTAAAATCGATTTCCTTTAGTGAATTAAATTGGGAAGCTTCATGCTGCCAGTGTTTCATATAAAATATTTTAATCTTGTTGCTCTTCTGAGGGCAAAATCTGCATGGGGAGGCAACAAGGAGCAACTAAACAGGCTGGGAGAAAAAGTGCAGGAATTACAAGGGGACACATACACTAAGGGAAAAAATCCCACATTTCCAAGTGCTTCTTCAATTAAACAAAAAAAGGGGGAAGGATTTGAATCAGGCCACAGAAAATGCTTAGTGTAGCTGGAAAACTACAATACACATCGTTTTGTAAATTTTCAGTTTTAAAAATAAAGTGATTTATACAGTGAAATGAAAACACAGTAACTGGTATAATATGCATCCAAAAATGTTTACTGATGGACAAATAAATGTTTACTGGTAAATACATGAAAGGGAGAACACATGATAAGCTCCACTAAATGCTGACTTTGAACTTGCAGGAGTCATTCTAATAATGTAAAAGCATCTTGTAATGACGATGTGTTAAGATAAAATTTTCCACTTCTAATGACATTTCAATATCATTTAAACTTTTAAAATACTCAATTTTAAATTGTGTTGCTTTAACGGGTGAGTATATTGTCCTTAGGATGAAAAGATTAAACAGGTAATGTTTTAAAAGAGTTCTCTATTAAAAACAACTAAACAAAAGCAGTTGAAAATAACAAAAGTGAACTCCTTTACATCCCTAATGTCTGACCATTCTGAAAAATTCAACCACTTTGAAAAATGTACTCTGCTCTTAATAACACGTATTTGCACAGTGCTTAAATACCACATTTTAGGGAAAGGGGCAAGAGATTTTGTGTATACATTAAGTACTTTTTATGAATTAATCAGTCAATTCGTAATAACTACTCCTAAAATCTTTAAGACTCAAGTATTAAATCCTTGATAAATCATGGCATATAGGAACTATTTAACTATATCAGTTGTGAAGTAGTTCACATTTTCCTAAATTTGAAATGCTTTTTTTTCAAAAGTATTTATCTTTTCTTTCTTTTTTTTTTTTTTTTTTCTATGTGAAACCCAATGAATGGCAGCTACAAAGCTGAGGCCTGGAAGAGAAGGGTGAGAATTCTGAGAAATTTACTTAAAGTTCATTTAAGCAGCAAAACTTACTTTTAGTTGCATAATTAGTATTTTTAAACCTTTTATAGCAATGTATAGGAAAGGAAGAAAAATCTTTTAAAATCAACTATATACCTGAAATCTTCAAATGACCAACAGTGAAAAACATTTTCTCAGTGGTGAAACCAAAGCATAGGTTGAAAAGGTAGCTATATTTTAAAATGGCTGTAACATCCATCATTTTCTCACCCTCTAATAGACTCTTCATAAAGAAAGGTGAAACTTCTATCTAATTTTAAAATCTCAATACAAGAGAAGATAATTGTGGTAAAAGCCTGATGGCACATCTTTTCTCTATTCTTTTCTGATTGCTGTTTATTGTTGGATACTTGAATCATTTTTAAATTATGATAATTATTGTTTGATTTGCTATCATTCAATACAAACAGTGGAAAGACACTGTTGCAAGCTAATAATCAGTAAAGTATTAACTAAGTTCTGATCAGCCAATTAAATGTATTAATACAATCAAATAAATTGAGTTGAACAATATCCCTAATCACAATAATCTTATGCTCTGGGAAGAATAATAATCAAACCATTCAATGTCCAGCAAAAGAATAATCAGTCAGTACACAGCTATTCATAATCTAATAACCTAACATATATACTGTCCACTACTAATAATCTCATTTTGAGCAGATTCTTAAGGAATGTGGACAGCAATTAAGACAACAGATGAGAGGTAACAAAGAAAAAGCTAGCCCAAGGGCTTGGTTTCAGGATCAACTGAGAAAACAGGTTACACAGGTCCAGCTTCTACATGAGTATTGTTTCCTGTGGCAGAAAAGGAAGTTGTCCTTCTCATGACTGTGATAATGAAGAGCTTTAGTCCAACTTTGCTGTCTCTGAGCCTGTATTCATAAGTAAGCTGCACATGTATGACTCATCATTTCATAAGACGTATAACAGGTGTAACATCAACCTTATGTAAAATATAGGTAAGACACAGTTTTTGTAAGCAGTAAAACACATACAAATAAGAGCAGTAAAATTTATTGAAATTTTTAAAACTAAACACATTAGATTCTTTAAATTATATGTAAAATGATGAACATGTGCAAATGTACATTTACTCATGTAATCCATTCACTGGAGCACTGAAAACTTCCAAGTCTATTTTGCTAATGGAGCAATGGTGCTGTCCAATAGACCAAGGAATTGTCATCTTTCAGTAACATTTCTTGTAATAAAATAACACTTCTGTTTTTTTATATTAGTTCCTTGTGTAAAAATGTGTGAGTCACCCAATTGTTACTTGTTTTGGCAAAATGAATTTTCTAAACTTGAAAATCTGAAGATGAGGGCTTTAACTCTAAGAACAAACATCCCTTTGTAGTAAATGTGTTAAAATTTCCTCCTCATTTCTACTCATGTGGGCAGTATGACATTCTAGAAAGTGTTGAGCACATAAAGGGAGAAAAACTGCACACCCTATTGTTTATTATGCAAATGGTCTTAGGCATGTGGGACCTCAGACAAGAGAGATGATATCTTGTTCAGTTTCTGTGTGTGTTCATCAAAAGCACATGGTTTGACAAGCATCTCACTAACCTATCTCTCAAGGCAATTGCTAACATAAGCAGTGGCTAATAAAGCGAGGTGAAAGCTACGAAGCAATAAGAAGTAAGATAATACTGATTCTGCCTTAAGACTCTATAAGTAACCCATGCTTAAAGCTGTTAGTATAAGCGTCACAGTAATTTCCAGAGATATAAGAAAATAAAAAGTCGACATTCTAATAGAGGCTAAATGTCTATAGCCTTTTTTTTCTTTCCACCTGACAGATTCTTCCCATAGATGAGTTCAAACAAACTTGGAGATTATACACCACTGTAAGAGCACTTATATTTTAAAGTCTTCTGGATAAACCTAGTTCAAAATCTGCTGTCTCCAGGTTACAGCTAAGCAATTGATGGAATGGAATCAGAAAAAAATATACTAGTTAAGCATAAATAGAAAATTTCAAAGAAACCCCCCAAAAAATTTCTAAACAAAAACTTACATTCTTATGTTAATCATATCATTTAATGATTCACCTTCTGCTTCACTTGCAGGATACAAGCTCCCCTTGACAAAGCTGGAGAAATCAGAACCAACCAATTAACTGGCGGACGTCATGGTTCCTTCATTCTCAGTTGAGTGATTCATGAACGCATACAGAAATACATTTTGTACTTTTCACCTAGGCTTTTCCTTCATCTTGGACATGAGGTAATGGGTTTCTATACTGATTTTATTCAGTTGCCATTCCTGCAGACTCCCATATCCCTGGCATAATTTTTGCATGTATTCTGTGGTTTACTAGTGCTTTGTCCTCCTGACTGAAAGTTCCCTATAGTAAGTTATAATATTCAAATGAGGTTTTCTCTACTGGCTATTAACCCAATAACTGAAAAACAGAAGTTTTTCAATAAATGCCACTAAATCATAAATGAATGAATCGCAGATATAGTGTATCAGTGGTTCTCAACCTGTAGGTCATGACACCTTGTGGTCACATATCAGATATTATGATTCATAACAGTGGAAAAGTTACAGTCACAAAGTAATGTCATGGTTGGGGGTCACCACAACATGAGGAGCTGTATTAAAGGGTCACAGCATCAGGAAGACTGAGAACCATGGCAGCAGACTGACTGAGAAAGTCTAACACTCCTTTGTATCATCCTCCGAATTAATACTTCAATCTTATGTAAAAATATAGTTAACATACAGATTGTGCAAGTAGTAACATGAATACAAATAAGAGCAGCTAAATTTATTGAAGTTTAAAAATGAACAAATTAGATTGCTTAAGTGATATGTAAAATGACAGAAATGTACATTTACTCATGGAATCCATTCACTGCAATCCAAATTACTCCTGGAGCATGTGCTAAATTCTAGTTACTATGGTCAGGAACTGGAGGTAAGAAGCCAAGCAAAGCTCATATTCTCGAGATGGTATGACTGGAACCATGACAGGCTGAGAGGCAAGGCAGACAAATTAAACAAAAGGCAGGCTTCCCAGAGGACACAGGCTTCAAGTGGGAGGAAAACAATTCAAGGCAAGTTAAGTGAAAAAAGAAATCACAATTCAATTTTAGATAAAATCACATTTCCGAGTGTTAGGGGGGGAAGACAAGTTAGCTGTGAATTTTAACTGTGAGTGATTTATAATTTTTAGAAACAAGGAATTCTTCATTTTAAAATACTAATATTACTAAGTCTCCATAGAGAACATGTCTTTGGAAGTTTATGTGTGCCACTGAAGCACTGACCTTATCCTCACCCAAGTATGCCATTGTAACCATCAATACTGGGAGACAACAAACCCAAAATGAAGAGTCTAGACATGCCTGACTGTCTAAAATATGTGTAGATAGTGGAGCTTACCAGCAATCTACCTGGATGGAATACAGGCCTAACTACTATATCCTGTAGACCCTATATCAAATTGTAGCTTGCTTTTGGAACTCCTTCATTTTCTGTGACAAAAATACCAGTGTTCATATAAAGAAGGAACATGCACTTTGCTGATGTAAAATGTTGCTTTTTACTATAAGTGACTGATGGGGTATAAATTATTATCAATGATAAATAATCAAATTTTAATCTGAAGTTATTCTCACACAAGTATGTCTATAGCAAGGTAGATCAGATTGCCTCCAAATCCTGCAACTCTCAAGTCACTTTATGCAAAGCAGACTATATAGAGAGGTAGGATTGAAGTTAGGGAATTGTACTAAATTTCACTATTTAGCTCATTCAGCAATCAGGTACAATTTTGCTCCCATTGCTAACCCTGAGGGGTGAAGGAACTACAGGCCCACTTTTGATTATAACAGAACAGTATTGTTTCTATACATCACACAGTAAAACTTACCACCCCCTGCAAGGTTGTCTTATTTTTTTCACTATAGCTAATTCTTAAAAGACAAAGCAAAATATAGTAACTAAAATTGGAGCTATAAACAAAGAATTGAAACAACTGAAAATTCTGGAAGCATAGTTATCCTACTTAATGAATCTTCAGTCTTTTGAAGATTAAATTTCTTGATTCATCTCATATCTGGGCCAACACTAAGGACAAAGTCATCAAAATGTCCTGAAATAACAGTAAACTCTAACAATATGATATATGTGAAATGATTATAATTAGCTAAACATTAATTATGGACTATCCTCTTGAATTAATTTTTTCTCTCCCTTTGATTGCATTTAGAATAATGCCTCTACATCTACTAGACAACATGGGATTTGAATTTTAGATTTTTAAATAAATGAATCGCTCCACAGCCTATGATCATCTATACATACCCCATCTTCGAAGAGTCCATCAATACCCTGGCACTGAGGAGACAGCAACCAGCTTTACTCCACTATGCATGCCATTTTTGGAAAATACATCTGTGACACTCATAGTTATTTCCATGAAGAAAACATCTACAATTCTATTGAATTCATCATTTGACAAATACAAGTACATCCCTCATCAGTCAACTTATACTGAACTTACTGGTGGCGACGGGAATCCTTAAGGGCCTATTAAATTTCTAAAGAAGAAAGCTAAGATGAAGGACATGCCACTCCAAATTCATGTGCTGTTTGGCCTAGCTATCACCACACTAGTACAAGCTGTAGATAAAAAAGTGGATTGCCCACAATTATGCACATGTGAAATCAGGCCTTGGTTTACCCCCAGATCCATCTACATGGAAGCATCTACAGTAGACTGTAATGATTTAGGGCTTTTAAACTTCCCAGCCAGATTGCCTGCAGACACACAGATTCTGCTCCTACAGACTAACAACATTGCAAGAATTGAACATTCCATAGACTTCCCAGTGAACCTTACTGGCCTGGACTTATCTCAAAACAATTTATCTTCTGTCATGAATATTAATGTACAAAAGATGTCTCAGCTTCTTTCTGTGTACCTAGAGGAAAACAAACTAACTGAGCTGCCTGAAAAATGTCTGTATGGGCTGGGCAACTTACAAGAACTCTACATTAATCACAATTTGCTTTCTACCATTTCGCCCGGAGCCTTTATTGGCCTACACAACCTCCTTCGACTTCATCTCAATTCAAACAGACTGCAGATGATCAACAGTAAGTGGTTTGATGCTCTTCCCAATCTAGAGATTCTAATGATTGGGGACAACCCCATCATCAGAATCAAAGACATGAATTTCCAGCCCCTTCTCAATCTTCGCAGCCTGGTTATAGCTGGCATAAACCTCACAGAAATACCAGATAATGCATTGGTTGGGCTGGAAAACTTGGAAAGCATCTCTTTTTATGACAACAGGCTTATTAAGGTACCCCAAGTTGCTCTTCAAAAAGCTGTAAATCTCAAATTTTTGGATCTAAATAAAAATCCTATCAACAGAATACGAAGGGGTGATTTTAGCAATATGCTACACTTGAAGGAGTTGGGGATAAATAACATGCCTGAACTCATCTCCATTGACAGTCTTGCTGTGGATAACTTGCCAGATTTAAGAAAAATAGAAGCTACTAACAACCCCAGATTGTCTTACATTCACCCCAATGCATTTTTCAGACTCCCCAAGCTAGAATCCCTCATGCTGAACAGCAATGCCCTCAGTGCCCTCTACCATGGTACCATAGAGTCTTTGCCAAACCTCAAGGAGATCAGCATCCACAGCAATCCCATCCGATGTGACTGTGTCATCCGCTGGATTAACATGAACAAAACCAACATTCGATTTATGGAACCAGATTCTCTATTCTGCGTGGACCCACCGGAATTCCAAGGCCAGAATGTACGGCAAGTCCACTTCAGGGATATGATGGAGATTTGCCTCCCTCTTATAGCTCCTGAGAGCTTTCCTGCTAGCTTGGATGTCGATACTGACAGCTATGTGTCCCTTCATTGCAGAGCTACTGCAGAACCCCAGCCTGAAATCTACTGGATCACACCTTCTGGTCAAAAACTACTGCCAAACACTCTGAGAGAGAAGTTCTATGTGCATTCTGAAGGCACACTAGACATAAGTGGAATAACACCAAAGGAAGGGGGGTTATACACATGTATAGCAACTAATCTAGTTGGTGCTGACTTGAAGTCTATTATGATCAAAGTGGGAGGCTCGGTTCCTCATGATAATAACAGTGCGCTGAATATTAAAATAAGGGATATTAGGGCCCATTCTGTCCTGGTGTCTTGGAAAGCAAGCTCTAAAATTCTCAAATCCAGTGTTAAATGGACAGCCTTTGTCAAGACTGAAGACTCTCATGCTGCCCAAAGTGCTCGAATACCATCTGATGTCAAGGTATATAATCTTACTAATCTGAAACCATCTACTGAGTATAAAATTTGTATTGATATTCCCACCATCTACCAGAAAAGTAGAAAACAATGTGTGAATGTCACCACGAAAAGTTTGGACAGTGACGGGAAAGAATATGGGAAGAGTCATACAGCATTTATGGCCTGCCTTGGGGGCCTTTTGGGGATTATTGGTGTCATGTGTCTTCTCAGCTGTGTCTCACAGGACATGAACTGTGAGGGTGAACACAGCTACTCAAGGAATTACTTTCACAAACCAACCTTGGCATTCAGCGAGTTTTACCCCCCTCTGATCAACCTCTGGGAACCAGGCAAAGAAAAAACTGCACACTTGGAAGTTAAAGCAACTGTTATAGGTGTGCCAACAAACATGTCCTAAAAACTACCAACCAAACCTACTTCAAAAAAAAAAAAACTCAAGACTGAGTAGTGCTAAAGAATAAAAAAAAATAACAAAAAAAAGAAAGAAAAAGGAAAACAGGAATAGACAAACTACAGCAAAATCAGGCAGAGGAATGTTACTCTCTGGAAGGCAGATTCAGCTTCCCCAGTGCTGCTCCTGGCCAATAGAAACATGGAAGTTGAGCATTTTAATTGACTGGCTTCAAAGGGTACTGTGGCAACCAAATAAAATTTCCATTTTCTAGAACTTTCATGTAACTTTTCTGTCAGGACTACAGTTAACGTGAACAAAAACATTTCTGTATTTTTTTTAAGTATAGAAGAGTAGTTGAACTGAGCAATGCCTCCTCCTGTGTTGTATTACACATGTTAGCCACGAATTTTTGCAGTGACCAGATAAATTTGAATTGACACGTGGTGTAAGGAAAAGGACAAATTCTGTAGAGTAGACACAGTGAGTATGTGGACCTCTTTTATAAGGAAAAATACATTTTGGATTAAAATCAATTGCTTTTGTCTTGTTTTTGTTTCTAAATAAAGAATAATTTCTGGGAAATAGCATCTGATTAGAAGTCATTTAAATGCCAGTGGTTTTTAATGGTATTTTCTACGTTCACATTTGGAATGTTATGAGTGAGACTTTCATTGGGTTCACTTACTACATTTTCCTGATATACAAAATGGATTTTAGACAGCATTTTATTAATATTAAAAGGTAATAATATTATATTTAACACCTCGATTATTAATTAAAATAATTCCTCCAGGAAATTATTAATTCATTTAAAGGTTTTTTTTTCAAACAAGGAGATTTTGGAAGAGGATTTAATCTTTAAGTTCAAATGGTGTAAATTCCATACTGCGGAAGTCAAGGCCTAATTTTAAAAATGAATTGATCCACTGGAATTTGCTGCTGTGCAAAATCTTTGGCCACATTTCAGTAGGACTTACTGATCTAAGCTTATTTTCACATCTCTTTGAGACTTTAAATAATGAGCTTCAGTGATGTAACAAGTAATTTAATAACCTGCTACACCGAAAATAACAGTAAGGAAACATGCTCCATTTTAAGAGTGGGATTTTAGAATTTCACTATAAAATATGAATAAGTAGCAAAACTTTATAAGAGTCAACTCTTTGGAACTCTAACTTAGATTTTTCTTTACTCAAATTAAAAACAATATAACCCAGGTGATTCTGGTGTTCACTGTAAAGTAAAATGCAGTTTAGTCTAGAAACAACATCTATCTAAGCAAACTAAACTCACTTCAGCGTTGCTATGTAACACAGGGTGGCCTTGAACTCTTGATTCCCCTGCCAGAACCCCCCAAAGGGAGGGATTATAGCTATATACTGCTACTAAAAAGAGTCAGGGGACAGTTTTATTAACTAAGAAAACTACAGAAATAAAGTATAATACACTAACACTATATTACATAAATTATCTAAAAATATGGGTTAAAATGATTTCAGATTATAGAATGAAAAATACTATTTTAAAATCCTTTATATGAAGTGAAAGAATCTTACTTGAAAAAACTAACAAAAAACTAGTGAGACTGATAGTTTTAGTCATTTTGCAAAAAGGAATGTCCTTTAAAAAGTCCATTTTTTAGACAAATGAAATATTCTAAAATGCAAACACTGATTTTAAGAAATAAGCCATAATTTGAAAGGCAAATTGCATTTCTTTACAGTTACGAGTTTCTATATTAATAACTGTTGTGCTGTTCCGAATCAGATGTTTAACATTCTACAGTAGCTGAGAGCATATGATCAGCACAGCACCAGCCTGTAAGCATTCCCAGCATGGCGGCCATATCAATTTATTTGTTGATATTACACATTTCTTTTGTATAAGAATTGACAGATTCTAATTAAATCCTAGCTGGTTTTGACAATATGGAAGGTAATTGCTATGAACTCTTTAAAATGAAAGGACAGGCTGTGTTAATTTCAACAAAATGAAAATATGGAACTTGTTAATTCATTGTGTTTCCCAAGCACAAATTTTACAACCTGATGAATCGCTATCACAAAGAAGCTGACATTAGAATTCATCAGTAAGACATGCTCATATATCATGAGAGGCTTCAGCACCACGGATAGAGCTCTGTGAGGCTCAGCTATTTATCAAAAACCTAAGAGCTGAAATATGACCTATTAGGATACAGTTACTGTATAGGTCAGCAAGGTATTAAGCATATACCTTGTATTTCTTTTAAATTTGCCTTCCTGAGGAACCATCACAGTCATATCTAAAGCTTACAATGCATTTCAAGCTACACACTTCCTTTGAAAATTGTTCTGAAATAAGCCCAAATAATAAAGAGGTAGTAGAAGGCACTTCAATGAATTTTTGTCATCAACAAATCAATGCAGGTAGTTGAAGTATGTTATGATTTTATTTATTTAAGTCTTTTTCCAATGTATCATCAAGGAAAAAAAGAATTTCCTTTCAATAATGAGAATAGCATTCAACATTCCCTACACAAACTCCTAAACAACCACAAAATTAACTGAGCATTAGCCACATGACTCCCACATAATTTACAGGTTAATTGTAAATATAGAACCATATAGAATCACTTGTTGCAATGAAGTATACTTAAGAAACAGAATATTCTGAAGTTTATATCTCCACAAATACCAATTGATGCACTTAACCTATATGGAGAAAAGCAATCTCTCACAATAATTATTTCAAAAGAATGACATAATCTCACATTTTATTAGTATGAACCAAATTCAAGATTATTTTTGAAAAGAAGCATGCTAAAATAATACAAAAACTACAGTCATGATTGTACCATTAGAAAACTGGTACCAATACATGGAGATGAAAATTTCCTATTGACTAATGATATTCTAGCCGTCTGAAAAATTAGAGCACAATGCCTTATACATGACTGGATGCTGATGTAAATGAAAACTTTATGTGCTATCAGTTGAATCAATGCACAATTCCAGATAGTGCATGATTTTGAAGGGAGGATAACTAACCATTGCTAGTGGAATATTACACTATGCTTTCATCATTAATTGGAGTGCAATCCTTCTGCCTATTAAAAAAGTGAACTATAAACAGTATGGCATGTTGTGATGAGGACAGCCTCATACACCCCATTTATGGGATGTCCACACAGTGATGACATCAACTCAGCATGCAGTTTCACAGTGTAAGCTATCATCAAGTGACACGTAACTGTATGGGAAAGCAATAAAAACACAGACAATAGTAACAAATTCAAGATCCTATATTGCATAATCAAGTTTCCCTAGGAAGAATAAAGTGGAGTTTTGAGGTAGACTGACTAATATCTAGATGAATATAAAGGTATACATGTATGTATTATAATTATAAATGTTAGAAATTTTATTCTATTCAGACAGCAAAATTTTAAGCAAACTGTGAATTGGAATAAACTGAAAATGATAATTACTCAGTATATTCACTTATCTACATTTTGTATATTCTCATGAAATGCTAACTTTATGGCTATTAATCTCAGGGAAAACTCTGAGCAGGAAAAATTCCCCTGAACAGAGAGATTTATATTCTACATTTTCTCTTGCATTTTTTTCTACCTAGCTGTCACAGATATTTATCAACTGTGCTACTTAGTGGCATCAAAGCATTAGTTTGTCACCTTACATACCACACTACTCAGAAATCACAGAACTTTTAAGCTCAAAACATCTCACATACAGAAATACGTTAACATAGGAAACTTGTTAAAATATATTTCTGATTCTATTCCCTTAATTATTAAAACTAGCCTAATACTATCTTTAGACTAATTAAATAGAGATTTCTATCTATTTGCCATAGATTATTTCTAACTATAGAAACATGGATTTTTTTTAAGACTGAGAGAGTTTGGTCATCCTAGAAAATGTTAAATTAAATTCAAGAAAGTAATTTAGTGCTGACCAACTGTTTATATCTCTTACAAGGAGCGTCACTTGGCTCTTAAAAGATCTTTCAATGAAAGATCCAAGAACGCTTAAATTCCTTCTAGTAACATGTCAGAGAAAATGTTCAGAACCGTAATATCTGACAATTACAAAATTAATAATAAAACACCAAAGTTTAAAGGT
This sequence comes from Cricetulus griseus, assembly GCF_003668045.3. Taxonomy (NCBI): domain Eukaryota; kingdom Metazoa; phylum Chordata; class Mammalia; order Rodentia; family Cricetidae; genus Cricetulus; species Cricetulus griseus. The sequence goes on from NC_048598.1 coordinate 160,255,215, forward strand.
ATAAGTTTGCTGTAGAAGGGCAAGATTCCAACAAAACTTCCCTGCAACTGTTATAAAAAGCAGAGAAACCTCTAATTGTATTTATCAGCATTAGAGACATCTTGATCTTCATTCCAATGCTGGCTTTTCTAGAAAACACAGAATAATTAACAGGAACTAATTTCCATGCTAGAATTGTCATAACATAATAACATAGTTTTCATTTTCTACAATAATGATATTTGTAGATATTACACTACCTTATATGTTAGCCTTTTCTAACTGATGTATATGTATAAAATCATAGCATTATGTGACCATGGTAAAGAACAAGCAACTATTCATTAAAACAACAGTATAGTGTCTGAAATTATCAATTCAAAAATCCAATTGAGCTACACATGTATAGAATTTAATAATCTCTGGTACAAATAAGGGAGTAAGCTCGGGGACATAACTTGACCTTCCTAATCCTCACAATGAGGTAATATAAAAACCTCCCTGGTATTTGGAATACCAGTATCCAGGCTGAGAGACAGAATTGGTTCTTCAACTATCAGGAACGATATTGTTAAAATAATGCAACAAAAAACACCAAAACAATTCTTCAAAAGTATATGACCCAATATTAACATTTATTATGAGGACTCGATTAAGGTAGGAAATTTACAATAAATGTATCTTTAATAGTTACAAAGAAAAAAATACAAGCAATAAGAAACAAAAATTCTTATCTGTAAAAGCACATAAAGGGACCAGCCATCTCTTTCCTGTTTACTACTCAGCTGATCAATAAACCAGCATTTCAGTACTTAATGTTTCATAGAGGAACACTTATTTTATGAGGAGTCAAAATCTGTTTTCATTCTATAGTATCAGCAAATCAATTAAGGTTTGTGTGTGTAACAAAGTACAGCCTCCCAAACTCTCAAAAGGAATAAACAGTAAGACACAGCAGGATCACCTCTCTCTGATAGTAACATTTTAATCAATAAAAGTTAAGTAGTTGTAACATAAAAGACCTATATTAAAAATTGTAAAAATAAAAAATTGTGTGGGTAGGGGTGACTAGTATTCCTTCCACTGGATCATGTGAGTCTCAATCCAGACCTGCCCCTGCAGTAACTAGTTAATAAGTTCAGGCACTCCCCTGTAAGTGATAAAATACCACTTCAAAATTGTTACTAACATTTGCAACAATACACATGCATATTATGTAGGAAGAAGGGAAAAAAAAAAAACAAGGAAACATTCACCAACACCAAATGTCAAAATGAGCAGTGGTTTTTAGGAAGTTATACCAGACTTAAAAAAAGAACATGAGAAAAATAAACTTCACAAGTAGTAGCCAAGAATATGATTGACACTTCTTTCTCCCTCTCCCTTCCTCTCTGACTTGCCCTCTCTCAGAGAGACCATTTGAACTCACTTATATAAAACTAATCTATTGTAAACTTGTACAGATAACTAATTCACTCAAGGAATGCTCAGAAATGCAGCATTAATATTCCCACTTGGTATTCTATGTTACCATGTAACTAGGAATACAAGTCAAAGAAGTTAAGTAGTTTTTCTTCTTCCTAAATAGAATGGAATCACAAAAACAAAAAGAGGCAACATCATGAGACTAAATAAAAAACGTCCAGGTCAACCTAAGCATGCCAAAGTCCAGGAAAGCCGGTGATCTGGCGGATGCAAACACTACATCAACATTAAGAGACATGGGGATGTAGCTCAATGGTACAGTGCTTGCCTGGCATAAAGTAGGTCCAAATCAATACCATAAAACTTGAATAATTAGAGCTCTTAATTATTATTAACATCTAACCAACTTTCCAATCAGTTTTGCATCGGACATTGGGGACAAAGTTTGCTGGATTTCTTTGACTACTTCGCAAGGACAAACAACCCTAGTTAAAAAACAAAAAGACCAAAAGAAAAGAAAATCTGAGCATATTGTTAAATTTAAATAAGCATATTTGCCAAGTTCCCAGCAGGCACAAAGTCAGGACCTGGTAAAATCTGTTTCTTTCTGCAATTATTCCCATATCCATCTCATAGTTTTCAACTATCAAATACAATTCTACTAGCTTTGAGTTCAACGTGATAAGTAACCTGCTAAATGTGCTTTCCAATTCTCAAATTACAACCACCTCCAAAACAATCCATCTTAGAAGGCAACTTCTGAGCCTTGCTCTTTTAAATGTGGTGGTGGTGCAACCCCTTTAATCCCAGCACTCAGGAGGCACAGGTAGGAGGATCTCTGTGAGTTCAAGGCCACCCTGGTCTATAGAGCTAGTTCCGGGAAAGCCATGGCTACACAAAGAAACCCTATCTAAAAAAAAAAAAAAAAAAGTAACAAACAAACATTCAAAAAATGCTGAGATAAGAAAAAAAAACAATCCTTCCAGCTTTCTGCCTACAGGCAGATTCTTTGACTACCATGAAGGAACAGCTTAGGGTTAGAAGTTACTGCTCTGACAGTCTGTCTGGCCTTGCTAGTGACTTCTAGTCTGCAGCAACCTCCCGTGAACTACATGCTATAGTTCTGGAATTGCACGCTATAGTTCTAGAGAGAACACTATTATTTAATGTCCTTCAGATGACATGGATTATTTACTGATAAGGGGAACAGCAAAAAAACTGAAATAAAAGCACAAGTATCCATGTGATTAGAACCTGTAGGTGACCATTTTATAGGAAGTTAGCCATCTAATATTGCCTGTTAAAGAAAGGAAGTAGCTGTTTAAAACAAATATTTTCATAGAAAAAAGATATCCCATTGCATTAAGCTGGGATGGGAGGATAACTTATCGACAAAGTTTCTCAGCATTCAGTAATTATTCACTACGAATGCTTGAAGGTTACTATATGCTCAGAGCTCTTCTCATTCTCCATTTCCACCTTGGTTTATGTCACTGTTGTTGATCTTCACATGAACTGTGTGTATCACAGAGGTCCTCCTATGGAAGCAGATTTGGAAACTAGTAGCAGCAACAAGTCATAAAACTTCATTTGTAGAGTATCATGTAAAGAAATGGGTTTCATTATGAAATTGACATGCATGTTTACTTTTGCTTGATCTCTCCCACACCCACTAAGCAAACATTTTAAGTAGAGAGACCAATCATGGTCCGTGTCACCTGCATATGTATTTTGTTCATGCACTATTTACTGGGATATAGGTACTAGAAATGATATCAACTACCAGCCATTCAGAGTAATGTCATAGCAAATCTGTTGGCATTGAAAAAACTTCCAGCAAGGCCTCACCCTCCCTGGGGAGCAGAAAGGGTATGGGATAGGGAGGTTGTTAGTGGGGGGCAGGGGGGGAGGGGAGGAGGGGAGGGAGAGGGAATTGGGATTGACATGAAAAACAATCTTGTTTCTAATTTAAATAAAAAATGGAGAAAAGAAAAAAGAAAAAACTTCCAGCAAAAAAGTAGATACTAACAAGTAAATCTGCAAAGTTCAACACATAAAAGTAGTATTATACTAATTATGAAAGTCATCGAAACAGCTAACATGTATTTAGGAGTACAAGCATCCTAAAGGAGCATTGAAGGCTTCTAATACAAAGCACCCACCTAGAGAGACAAGTAGATTAGACATGGCATAAAAGCATGACAGGCTGAAATATTTCATAGCCATCAGAATACTGAGTGAATGGGACAAAGTTCTACAGGAGGATAGAACAAGAAGCAACTGGAGAAAAGTAACACGGACACAAGTCCAAGACAGAGTGGAAACTATCACCCCAGAGAAAAAGCATGCCAAGTTAAAAACTTCATGACTACTTTATAAAGGTAAAAAAACCTTCTTAGATTTTCCTAATCGGATACCACATAAACACATGCCCACATGCAAGTCCTCAGGCAATCTCCTGTTTTAGGACAGATCTATATTTCAGGACAAACTAATTTCAATTTTGTCTTCAAAGTACATCACTTTTGAAAATATACAAGGGCCAAAATATCCCTGTAGCTCTTCATTGCCTCTACAAAGACAAATAAGTGAAAAAGGCCTAGAAATTCTGGGTAATTTTGTACATAAAAATTCAAAAGGGACAAGATCTCCTGAGAAAATTTGGAGCATAGGGGGGGAGGGAGCTAAGAGAAAGGGAAGGGGAGAACAGGAGGGGTGAGGAGACCATGAGGGAACAGGAAGGTTGAGTTGGGGGAAGAATAAAGGAGAGCAAGATAAGACATACCATAATAGAGGGAACCATTATAGGTTTAAAGAGAAATCAGGAACTAGGGAAATGTCTGGGAATCTACAAAGATGACACCAACTAACAATCTAAGCAATAACACAGAGGCTACCTTAAATGCCCTCCCCTGATATTGACATTGATGACTAACTTATATGCCATCCTAGAGCCTTCATCCAGCACCTGTTGGAAGTAGAAGCAGACACTCACAGCCAAACACTGAACTGAACTGGAATCCAGTTGCAGAGAAGAAGGACTAATGAGAAAAGGGGTCATGACCAGGCTGGTAAAACCCACAGAAACAACTGACCTGAACAAGGGGAAGCTCTTGGTTCCCAGACTGATAGCTGGGAAACCAGCATGGCACTGATCCAGACCCCATAAACATGGATGTCAGTGAGGAGGCCTCAGAAATCTATGGGGCCTCTTGTAAATCAGTACTTATCCCTAGCATAGGGATGGACCTTGGGAGCCCATTCCACATAGAGGGATACTCCCTGAGCACAGACAGATGGGGGAGGGCCTTGCCTATCCCAAAGGATTTGACAGACTCTGAAGACCCTCTATGGAAGGCATCACTCTCCCTGGGGAGCAGAAAGGGCTTGGGATAGGTAGGGTGTTAGTGGAGGGCAGAGGAGGACCGGAGGGAGAGGGAACTGGAATTGACTTGTAAAACAATCTTGTTTCCAATGTAAATAAAAAGAAATGGAAAAACAAACTTTTCCCACACAGTCAGGGAAAAAAACATAAATATTGACCCCCACCAAACTGACATAAATTTCAAACAAAGAAACAACACATACGCACACTTGACGCAATATGGGCAACGCTGAAGGTTAAGTCCTGGATATACAGATGATGTCTACTCATCTACCTAACCCTGGGCAAGACTTGGGGATGACTGCATAGCAGTGGATAGAAATCTTTTCCAGCAACCAAGATGACAGCAATCAAAGCCTTGGAGTGTAAGGATGTGGTGCTTGGAAGGGAACAGTCTAACCAATGGGAAATGTTCTTGGAATTTACATAGAGCCTAGTTGGAATTGAAAATAAAGGACATCAATGGATTTACGTTCCATATCCATTTTTCACAAATGAAGCTGCAGTGCCTTTCCTGATTGCCTATGCTCCCACCTACACACATAGAGATAGATGTATTTGAAGCTACATTTACAGAGCATACAGTATATTTTCTCTTATGCTTGTTTTCCTCTCTGAATCATAGTTTGTCTAGGCTGAAAACTTATTTATGTGCAAACCTCTACTATTGAGCATAACATCTGAACTGTTTTTTTTTTTTTAATGTACTCAATGGGAAACAGTTAAAGTGAAGGTTTTATTTCTCCAAACAATAATATTTTCCATGTTTGAGAGAATTATGTAGACTGTGTAAGTATATAATTGTTGACATGATCACTAGGTTCTTTTAATTACTTAGAAAAGGAGGTTCTATATGTTTACTTTTGTCTGTGAGGAGAAAAAGAAAAGGACACAATAAATAGAGATCTGGTTCATTATGTGTTAAAGAATATCTATCTCAAAGGCTATTCTTAAGTTTGATATTAAAATACTTATGTTGCTTAAATTAAAAAATGGGAAAACAAAACAAATTTAAATGTAAGGTAAGTTTGTGACATATGGCTTTGAATGTAACCCTGACACAATTCTATTTCCACCCCCAATGGCATTTCTCTTTTGAATTTTCACAAATCTGATACATGAGGCTTGATATGTATGTAAGTCTAAAAACAGATACAAGTTCATGCAGCATTCTGATTTTTGCACTATAGTTTGTGGAGATCACAGTTATAACTACTGGGGTGGCAACAGGTGTCACTCTTTTCAAATTATATTTTAAACTTTTGTGTTCTGTGTTTAGCTAGGGCAGGTACCTCACACTGTCTTAACATATATAATGTATATATGTAGACATGTAATTGGACATCCACATCTTCTAGACTTCCTGGACACTTTCTTGGTTAAGAGGAAAAGCTCATCTAATATACAATTATTGAATACAGAGCTTCCTAAAATTTTCATCTTGCAGTCCCTTTCCACCTGAGGTATTTTTTACATGAACCAGAGTATATGGGTCCATAAAATAAACATATAAATGAAACATTTACTGATAATAAAGCATAAGGAATTTATATTAAAACAATTTGCTAACATGCAAAGTTTTTTTATTTAGGAAAGAAGAAATATTTGCATGCTAATGAGGCATGTATGATTGCTTACTTTTATATAAATTACACATTACATTTTTTAAATGGCTAATAATGTAAGATACAGCATCTTCAACATTTTTCAGCATTCATCAGTATTTTGATTTTATAATTGTCAATACTTTGCATAAATACATAGCACAAAAAGGCACACATATGCCTATGGCCAACTCGGATTGTACAAATTCAGCCTTAATGCTAAAAAAAAATTCATTTAATGACATTTTATGAAACTTAAGTGAATGATTCAAATGGCAATTTTTCTAATCAAGCATTCTAATGAGTATAGTCCAAAGATATATCAATTAATATTTATATGCTGAGGGATGATGGTGAGGAGATGCTGAAATTACTTGTTTTCATAGTGAAACCCTTATGCTCTTATTCATTGTATAGCAGTCAGTAGTTTTCACCTGAGCCAAAGTGCTTCAGGCAATGTGAGTGGTGTGCCTTGTGTGTACTGGAAACAAAGCTGGAAGATGCAGTGAGTGTGGGCACTGGCAGAACACTTTCAGATCATTAGGAATGTCACTTTCTTTGTGATCATTGGTCATTCATAAAATGTGTACTCCTCACAAAGTTTTCTGCCCCACATTCATTTATGCAATTTCCACAAGAGGTGCCAAACAAGAGTTTAAGATGCTGGGGGTCAGGGCTGGACAGATGGCTCAGCCATTAAGAACATTGGCTTCTCTGCCAGAGGACCCAAGTTCAATTCCCCAGCACCATCTGTAACATCAGTTTCGGGAGATCTAACTACCACTTCTGACCTCCAGAGGTACCATACATACATGTGGTATACAGATATATGGTGGCAAAATGTCTATATACATAAAACATAAATAAATAAACATAAAAAAAGTTAAAAAAATAATCTGGTGTATAAAATATAAGGAGTTCACTAAAGAAGTATATATCACATCACAGCAATTTAACTCTTAATGCTAAAGACATAATTTACATTACTGGGTTATGTCTTCTACTATGGGAATCAAAACTCTGAAGATCCTTTTACTGCTCATTTTTCTCGAAAGTGTTTTAGGTAACTGTGATATTAATATATTAACATAGTAACTCCAGTTCTTTGATAATATTTCTTTTGAAAACTTTCCTGAGAATTTTCACCTGAAGCAAAGAACAAAATTTCAAACAGAAAAGTAAATTTGATAAAGCAGATACACTTTCCTCAATAGTTAAAACCTGATAGTTGAGTATCTGGTACCTGGAGTCAGCTTCAGAGTTTATTGAAGAATATGTCAAGTTGCCATGGCTTGCAGATCAATCAGTTCTACTCACTAAAGTATAGGTAACAGATAAGAGTCCCATAGCCTTTCAGACAACATCGAAATGCAACAACAGACTGAACTGTTTTATTTATAAGAGGAAACCTGACCCAACATGAGGCCACATTTCTCAGGCCAACAGTTTCTCAGCAGACTACTTGGAACAACACCTAGAATATGTGCAAGTTACTTGTCACAAAATGTCATCTCATTCAAAAAAAGAAAAGAAAGTCTAGTTTTAGCTATACTGAAGTCAGAAAATGTAAAACACCAAAATACCTGTGATACCTGGCTACCAGACCAATGATCTACAACTGGGGCAGAAAAGAGCTTCTGAGATCAGGGCTGCATTAGAATGTATGACCCTCTTGCCTCTTCCACTAATGTTTTGGAGCTACAGATCTGTGCCACTACCTATCCCAGCTGAACACCCATGATTTGGAAAACAGTAAGTTCTTAAAATTATGATGACATTAATAAGCTCCATTGTTTCCACATGTGTAAAAGGTTTTCAAAGATGTTTCCATATAGTTACACAGGACATTTGATTATGTTAGCCATATCTACTACCTCCTCAGGGAAGCCAGAAAATCACTGTGATCTCACAGGAAAAGAATATCCCATAAGATTAAAATTATCATCACATAAATTTCCAAGCCCATTGGATCTTCTATTGCTCCAAAATAAGCACAGACTAACAACTGTGAGCTGTCTACTCTGTGGCAAGGGCCTAATGATCAATATTGTTCTATACTGGGAAAAGCCAACCCTGTGATCTTAAACACTAGGGCTTAGAGGGCTCTCATGAACTTGGGACTCCAAGTCTATTAACATAATGTCAATTATCCTTTTAAAATATATTAATTAATGGACAAGTATGATGGAATAGTCCTTTAATCCCAGTACCTGGGAGGCAGAGGCAGGAAGGTCTCTTTGAGTTCTAGGCTAGCTGAACCATATAGCTAATTCCAGACAAGCCATAGATACACAATGAAAACCTGCCTCAAAAACATGTTTTAAAATACAAAACAATTTTGGCATTATTGTACCTTAATATGTTACTTAAAAATGTTATTGCAAAATTAACAGATAAGACACAACTTAAGTACAAAAAGGAAAATCCAACTCCAATGACAGTTTATAGAAGTCTGCCATTCTAGCTATTCTATTTTTAAACTGGTGATAATTTATGAAAAGGTAGAAATATAAGTTATTAATTTATGGAAAATTGTATGGAGTACCCAGAAACAGTCACTTGTACAACAGCCATAGGATTCAGCCGTGTCTGGTACCTACTGCATCAAGAAAGATGCAGACATACCAATGCTTACTGCAGCACCATCCAAAAGAGATGAGCGACAGTCGGTTCTGGTGCTTATCCACACACTGATGGATCAGGAAAACGTGGTATATATACATAAGAGGGTATTAATCTTCTACAAAGAAAAATGGGATTGTATCTTTTGCACAAAAATGACAGAAGTAGAGGTTACAAAGTTAAGTGAAATAAGCAAGACACACCAGTTTCACGTGTTTTCTTTCAGATTTTAAAAAAGTCATCCTAAAAATAGTAGTAGAGGGATGACCAAGAAATGTTCAGACGGCCAGAGCAGAGCACAGGGAGAGGGCAAGGAGAGGCAGTTGGGATGGTGGAAAGGATTGAAGTATGATATATGTATGTATGGAAATATTCGAAAGAAGCCCACTGGCAGGTGCAATTAAAATGCAGTAATTACAGTTCTTAAAAACCTGCTCCTCTGTCTTTGTCAAAATGTATAATACTGTCTCTCTCCACTGTTTTCATTCAATACAAACTAAAACTGCCCACACTTTCCAAGTGGCATAAAAGCTATCTTATTTCCAAGTGAATGGGGTCATTATTCAATTTAGCCCCCAATGTCCTAGTGTGGTGAGCAACAGCTCTTATCCTCCTAGTTGGTCTGTCCTCTGATATTATTCCATGAATAAACAGATTTTGTCTTCTCACTCTGAGCTATTTGTTTTCTTTAGTCTTAATTTGTTCTGGCTAGAACAAAATAGAGAACAAGTCTACTCTACACCCACAGGGCAGCCCTACAAATTGCTGATTATGCTGTCTTGTCCTTAACATAGAAACAATAGAAAGAAGCTGTTATTGACAACAGTGAGAGGGTTTGTTCTTCACACAAAAGCAAATTAACAGGTGTTAACTTTTTAACACCTACTGTTATCCTTAAACACTGTTACTTGCTGCCCCCTTTCCCCAATTAAAGTGTCCCCTTTCTCAGTTTTCCCTTCATAAAACCTTGGATAGGGGAAAGGGTGGGACATGGGAAGGGCTGTAGGGAAGAGAAGGAAATGCCATAATTATAATTTAGAGAAGGAAATTACATAATTATAATTTAATTCAAAATAAATTTTAAAAGTTCTCTCATTTGTATTAATCACAAATCAATACAAATTTCTCTAGACAAAGCCATCCAAGAGAGAGCAGGGAATGTCAGCATGGCAACTCAAACAGCACCACCAATTAACTATTACGCTTTTTGCTTGGTTTTGGGTTTTCCTGAGGATTAAGACATGGCATTGAGAATATTATACTCTAATGCTAAACTTATTAGCAGATGGATAGCATACTTCCCCAAGTGAAGCTTGGTACAAGCTAACACCTGGAAACAATAGCAGTACAATTCCGCCTTGTGCATGCCATTGCCACCAGAGAAGAAACATAGTGAAAAGTGTGCCTGGTAAGCAGGCATCCTGGGTATCTCATTATTAAACTTGCTGACCATCCAAATCCACAATGACATTTAAGGATTTCTGGAAAGGAGAATATAAATTAGAATAATTAAAGCTTGAATTTACTTTCACATTTGACTTGTAAATGTTTTTAATCTATGTTCCACATTAAATAAACATAGCACATTGCAGCTCACACACATTTCAGGAAAATAATTTATTCTTAATCTACACAAGGAATGCTAATGTTTTCTAACCTTATTCTCCCCAACCCTGGTGCATTGTCTCTCTATCTCTGTCTCTGCCTCTCTCCACTACCCACTATCATCATGTCAGAATAATAGGTTTCATTAACCCTTAAGAAGTCATAACAGCAAACAGAACACAGTTAGTATATACTATTACATCTAAAACCAAAGGCAGGAATCAGTGAAATAGTCATTTAGCTATTTTTATGGCAACTAATTCAAAGCTTAATGTTGTTTGCATTAACTGCAGGAAAAATAAGAGAAAGCATGGCACAGCAGTGAGAAGAGGTATTATAGGAAAAAAGAGGGGAAAGTGAACTTGTTACAGAAAGACCTCATGAGCTAGAGAAATGGCTCAGTCAGAAGCATGCTTTACACACCAGCATGAGGACCTGAGTTCAATCCAGCATTCATGGCTGGGAGGTGTCCACAAGAGAAGACAAATCAGGCACAGGTTTAAGGCAACAGAACATCTTTATTAGATGGGGGGAGGGGGAGGGGATGGTAGGACAAGAGGAAGAGGGATTGGGGATTGGATACCCTCCACCACCTGACAATAAGACGCCATTGCTGAAGATGTGGAAAAATTAAGATCGTGCCCAGCTAGAAGTTTCACCCTACTGATAGTTGTTCCTAGTGCTGAAAGATGCTATACATGTACTGGAGGAGGAAAGTACTTCTTAGTCTCACCCTGATATGAATACTATAAGCAAGGATAGCAACCTGCATGTAAGATATACTCGTACATTAGTGGCACAGATGTTACAGGAATAAAAGGCCTACTCCATGAAATGAAATCCATAGCTGACACTGTTAATGAAACCAAGAACCTGAGATTAGATAGGGCATGGTCTGTAGGGGGAAATTACTATTCTCATTTCACTAAATGAATATAACAACAAGATGACTCCTGGTGACATATTGCTTTCCATAGATCAGTTTATTGTTCAACACTCATCATTTCTTGCAGCAAATAATCCACCAATGATGACTGAACCTCAGACCTACCAATTCCTTTTTTGTACATTCTATATTTAATTCAAACTTATGACAAAATTAGTTGATACACAGATACAGTAGGAGAGTAACAATAATAATACACAACAAAACTTATTTTTAAATTTACAGCATTAACTATATGTAAATGTTCTCTCTCACTCTTTTTGTCACAGATAGTATACAATAGTTCTGTTCTTGAGATACACAAGGAAATACAAAGTCTGAAAAGAAATTAGATGAACTGACATGGGCCCCGTGACTTAATGTTGGGCCACTGCATGTGAATTACTTGGACATCAGCCCAGTGCAAAGTCAGTATAGTGCACAGTATAGATACACTAGAAAGAGGGATGATTCACCATCCCTGCTGACAGGAAGCAGTATGGCTCCAGGTTTCACTGAACTACTGGGGAAAGCATATAATCAAGAACTTATAAAGTGTGATTTTTCTGGAATTTACTACTTTTAGGAAAGAGTTGACCAAGAACAAAATGAAGACTGGTTAAGTAAACCCATGGATGAGAAAGGATTTGTGAACATACACACCTAGACCACAGTTTAGCCAATAGATTAAGAATAGTAAAATATTAATAGTAATCAATAAGAATACTGAAATAAGTATTGTTTAAAATATATGACCACTTTACTTATAGAAATCTAACACTTATTAGTTTAATACAATATTTGTCTACAGGGAACCAAAACCATGGAAAATTAAATGAGAAATAATGGGGAATTGGTATATGTGTTTCTAGGGGACATAATTCAACTCACTATATACAACTATAAATTTAAAAACATGAAATCTCAATTAGTGATACACAAACCTAGTCAAATCAATAAAAGCCACAAAGGTGTAGTGGATCAGTTAAATCTCTAGTGGCAAAAGGCTTGATGAAACAATATCGAACCTCCTCTATCTAGGTTCTCTCATAGCATTTATACTATTAAAACAAAAAAAGTAATTTTAAGAAGGACACACTCCATATACAAATTATAATAATTAGCATGCTGGAAATTCCATTAAGAAGTCATATAAAAATGCCTCACCTCTATGAAAGGAAGAAGTTGTCTACTTGCTGACTGTTTGCTACCAACTGCCTAATCACAACTGAGCAGCATTTTCCAACACAGAACAAAGTTTACATACAATACTTGCATCCTGTTTCATGTACTGAGATCATTTTTTTTCTATTTGACACTTTTAGACTACACTGTTCACGTAAGAAAAAGCATAAGTCAGTATGATTCAAAAAATTAATTTGGTTTGAGAGGTACAGATAGATAGTAAATCACAATTTCAGGCCTCTGAACGATGAAGGCACACACTTGAAGTGATTTAGTTTCTGAATACCATGAGGTTCCAGCAGCTTTACCCACAAGCAACAGAAACACACTTAACTTTTGTTGAGACCTGACTATGAATGAGTTGAGGTAGTTGACTTCTAAGAAGGAATCCACTAACTCCACTGAAATACAGATGGACTCACTACACCTTGTGTGGCCATCCTTTGAAATACAGAACTGTATTGCTCCTTTCACTCCTGCCTATATGTTTAGAGAAGATGGATAATGTCATGTTGCCTAGGGTAATCTGGATGCTTTTGTTCCACTAGAAGAAACAAGAGCCCTTTCAGCTAAGGGTTTTCTGCTGCTTCTGTCTTGTTCAGCACAGGCCAACGAGGGTGACAGCCTTTTAAAGAAATAAGCAAAGGTGCTCCCACTCCGCAGTATGGCAACCCTCCAGTACTGACATTCTCTGTCCTGAGTGAACTTAGAGCCACAGGATCCAAATGAGAAGGCAGAGGGGTGCTAGTCTGTGTAGGCATGGTAACTGAGGTTTATTACACAGTACTACAATTCACTGCTTCTCAATCCATTCCAAATTTTAACAGCCATCTACCAAGAAGCAACCTATCACTCATTGTAAAGGAAGTATAACTTACATGTAAAATCCTATTAAATGACTCAACTGAATCAAAGCAGGTTTGCAAGAAAAGTAAGCACATAGAATATTAGAGATAACATTTTTATAAAGGTATTCTCTCACTTTTTACATTTTCATTCTGCCTAAGTAGCATTTGTTTCTCATGAACCTGAACGTATAGGTGGTTGTTTTGGCAGAGAAAAATACCTCAAATCATTTGGCTGATAGCCTAAAATAAATAGTGTAGGATTTGTAAGCCTTTGTGAAATCCAAGTTATTTGCAAAAAAAAAAAAAAAAAAAAAAAGTTTAAGGCAATGGAAATTGCCTGCATTTTTATTCCTGAAAGGAAAAATAACAACAATAAAAAAGACTACAGTTACAGAAGATACCATACCACTGATTATTATCCAGTTCATAACACTTTTAAAATAGTCACTATTAACCTCTACCTTAAAATCCTTCTAGCTACTTTTAGAATGAATTAATAAATTACAGTTATATTCAGTTGATAACCATTATTTCATCAACATAATAGTGTAAAAAGAATAAAATTTTCATCTTTGTCTTATTTGTATGTTACGACTAAGAGAAAAACAAGAACAGAGATAATAAAATTAAAAAAAACTGAATTAAAACACAATTTGACTGTCTTGAGAATAAAAATGGCAGTAAGTTTCACTCAGGTGAAAATTACAAGGGTTTCCATGAATGGACAGTAAGACATAATGGCCAAAGAGAGGGTGAGGCTGATATTTCTTTGTTTGATAGGAATTTACTAAGGAATTAAAATGCTGGCCATTTTGGAAGATGCAAAGACCCACATATTATGCACTTTGCTTGAATGAATTTAGAGAATTCTCTATGGGTGTGTTGTGGAACTGTTAAGAAGACATAAGAATAGTCATGAGTTGGTGTTCAGATGTTTTTGACAAAAGCCCAGCTAGTAGTAACTAACCAGAGCTTGATTTGCAGTTGAACATTTAGTGCCTTCAGAAAGTTGTATCTAACTGTTTGTTTGTTGTTCTAAAAGACAACACTCAAATAGTACCTACTGACTTTATTTTAAAAAAATCAATGAATCTCCATGTCCTCAAGTAGAACAATACATCATTTTCTGAATTGAAGATCCTACTTTGACCTAAAAATAAAACATTTATGAAGCTGGAAATATGGTTTGCTGTATAATTCCTTAGCAAAAGATAAAATAAGCATTATTTTTCTATGATAATATGTTCTAAGTTATAAGCATCAACAAAACTGGAAACCCTAAATAAATGCCTACACTTGTCGCCTCTGCCAAGCCAGGTACAACTAAAGTTCAATATCCTACTTGTATCATTGTATGTGAGCTCAATGAACAGGAATCAAAGAAAAAGAAAATATTGAAAGAGGGGAAGAGAAAGGAGGGGCAGTGAGAGTGGAAGAAAAGGAAGCAGAGGTAAATGGAGGGGTGAGAAGCAGAGGGGAGAAGGAGAAAAGCCCAACCCCAAACACTGAGAGTCAAGAGCCTGAAAATGACAGATGAAGAAAAGCCAGAGAAAAGACACTGCTGGGACAATAGGGAAAGGAAAAGGAGACTCAAAGGGATCTAGAAGGAGATGGTATCCTGCTCATTTGAAGGGATGGACTACTCTTCAAGGTGAAAGAACATAAAAGAAAAATGAGTGGAGAGGAGAGAGAGAGAAAGAGAGAGGGGGGAGATAGACAGGGAGGAAGGCAGGAAGAGGGGTTGGCAAAGAGCTGTGGCATGAAAAAGCAATGGTCTGGCCAATAGGAACCTTTTAGCAAGAGTCATGGAGTTCAGTGCTCAGATGAGTGAATGCTAGGTATTGCCTGCTGACATACTCCACCTCCAGATTCTGATATCTAAATGAAGTTCAAAGCAGATACAAAGCTTTCCAAACACTATTTCACTTACTATGATAGCTGTTATTGCACAGACAATAAAACTGTGGAGTACAAACTATGAGAAACCTAAGAAAGATAATTAGTTAGAATTAAATAAGTTTGCAAGGCCAAGCCATTTTGGCCAGATGGCTTTTTGCAATTTTGGAAATATCAAAACTCATAAATGTCACAGGGTGTAAGAACTCAGAACATTCCCATCTGGCTAACAACAAAGTGATTGTTCTGCATTTGTACTGACAATGAGTCCATACTGTTCTCTCAGATACTACAATTGTTTGTTCTCTTAAGAAGAAAAAGCTTATCTCCTAAAATGGCAATTATGTAACCACTTGGGTGCAAAGTGAATCAAAAATGTTTACCTCTGAGAGAGATGCATCTTGCCATACCAACTCCACTTAGAAGCACCTGTGAGTCATACTATAAACTTTAGGTACTGACTAGTGTGACAGACATATTTATATACCTGTTCTAGCTGGAAACTGAGTAGCTGTATCAGAACTGTCACTTCTAAGTGTAATGATCTTTACCTACACATTACTATCCACAGTCATGGCACGGATGGGATAAGAGACAATAAAAGAGAGACAAATTAACAGTTCCCTTTCCCCTAATAGTATCATCTCATTTGATACCTGACTTTCAAATAATTAACTTTAAAGATATAATTCATCTGCTCAGAAATACTATATCCTATGTATTTGTATTGCTCAGAATATTTTGCTTATTATATACCTCCATCCATAAATTCCCTTCTAATCATTCAACAGATAACACATTTGTGTTAAACAAATATTAGTATACATTATAAATTCTTAGAATTGATTCACATAGTATGCTATCAGCACATTTACTTTTGATGTTATTTTGTATTCCTTATAGATCACTGCAGTTTCTCTGCTTCGCTTCCTTACTATTCATGCCCCAACTCTATGGAACAACTCACAAAACATCTCTCTGGGCTGCGACAGTCACCAACCCTCTTTCTTTATCATTAAAGGTCCATGAGGCTCTCTAAAACACCTTAGTGACACTTCAGGAAGATCAAGTGATCCATGTGCTCAACTCAGTATAGTAGACCGGGGCCTACATATAATTTTCAGAACCTGTACACACTACTCAACTATCAGACGCAAATATCAAAAGCCACAACACACAGAGGACTATCACAGGGAGGAGATGTAAATATTTATGAATAATAGATAAATCCTGACTATCATGGGAAGCAACAGAACAGAAATGAGCCATGATTTTATCTTCAGTTTTCCAAGGGAAAGATATGGATTAGTTGAATGTAAATATATTTTATTATCTCCAAGTTTTAAGAAAAATGCTAATCCATTTCAGAAGCACCTAGAGTCAGTTAATAAACTACAAGCTATAAGTAGGTCTGTATCTTAACAAGGTCCCAGGTGATATCAGTGATTTTGGTCAAAAAACATACAGTTTGATCACCAAGGCTTTAAACTGTATCACTCACCCTTGTTATTAAAAGTGTAGAATGTAGAGGAGACCACATTAGACATGGTAAGTGCTCATCTGGCACATGTTTTGGAAAATATGTTCCTTAACACAGAAGCAAAATGCTGCTCACAAGGAAAACCGGCATTTCAAGACAAATCCCTTGAAGCAACTAACTGACACGTGTAAACACACTTGACCAGATAAGCTGCCAGTCATCAGGTCACATAGAGTTCCTGCATGTCTGTCTTAGTGTTTCTCATCTGTGATATACCTCAGTTTCAAAACTAGCTCCTCACAGTGCAATCTGCACAAGCCAAGTGCCCAGTCTCCCACAAACTGCCATCCCTTTGGAAGATGGCCTCAAGTGGCATTGCAGGCAGCTCTCATTTCTGACCACTTTCTAATGATCAACTTCTGGTTAAATATTTCACCAGAATGACACTAAACACAGAAATGGCCTTTACTTGGAACTGGAATTTTATGATAACAAATACACACTGGAGGTCTGAATGTAGGACAGATACCACATTGTTAAATGAAAAGTCTCTAACCACTGGGCTGGCATTTTCCAACATGATCAGCCCTCATTCCACCATATCCAAGAACTTTATCAGTAGAACTTCAGGGGGACTGAGAGCTCATTATCAACACTCCCACTGCTGCCTGGAATCCAAGACAAAGACCAAACAAATTATTACCCAAATGTTTGCATTTACTGTTTGGTGAATTCAAAGCTTTGCCTTGTACCCAAGATGGAGGAAAGGGTATTCTATCATGAATAAACTACAGAGAAAAATGAGGCCATCAAAGAACATGAAATGTGGTGTTGCTCTTAAGAAAACCACCAAGGACATGTGGCAAATTCAAATGTCTATCCAGGGCTAGTTTCCTCTACTATATTAGTAAAGGACTGAAGTGGATGATTTATTGATTGATTCTAATAGTATACAATTATATGGGCTACCTTATTCATTTATCAAAGTGAACTGGTTAGTTGCTAAAATTGTTACCACTTCAGGACCAGCAAGATGGATCCATAGGTTAAGGTAATTGCTACCGAGCCTGAAGTAAGTGTGTGTGTGTGTGTGTGTGTGTGTGTGTGTGTGTGTGTGCAGAAATATATAAGTAAAAAGCAATAAATGTATTACATTTAATAAAAATTTAAATTACTACCACTTCACCAGTTAAAATAAGGACAGGAACAAAGATCCTTGTGTTTACTACATTTATAATAAAACCTGATACTCATTACTCATGTGAAGTGATTTTTTTTTATACCACTACCATCAAATGGTTCTAAAATTTATACTTTGTAACATTCATTCTTTGGTCTAATTTCTCTTCTTCATAAATTTTACGAACAAAGTACCAGCTTAGCCATTGAGAAAGACTTCTGGAAGAATTTTTAACTATCTCCTAGAACTTGGATATGAGTTTTAAGATAAACCCCAATTAGAATTCAGACTTAAATTCCACATTAAACTGTCTCAAAGAAAGCAAAATATGAAAACAAAATCAAATCTACCACCAAATACAAGATAGTCCTATGAACCCAGGTGTCAATTATCCCTCACCTGCCTTCCTCCTTACAGGTCTAGTGATCGATGCTGAGAAGCAAACAGATCATTTGGCAAAAAGAAAAATAAAAGGAAAAAGAAAATAGATGTATTGCCATTTCACACTATTAAATGTCTGTATAAACTCCACAAATTCAATCAACAGATACACACATTGGGGGAAAACAAACAAACAAACAAAAAAAGGGCAACAAGCCTAGTTAATTTTGATAGTTTTCCTTCCTGAGCAGATCACTGCAATTAGCATGTATTGTGAATTTATAAGGATTTGGCTAGAAAATAATTCATGTTACACAGAGGTCCTCAACATCATTAACAGAGGCTGAGAAACTGGGCCAGTGTGCATGAGAACGTAAACCATAGAGGTCATTGTGTTAATGAGAAAAAGAGCATTTATTAGCTTTCAATTCAAAATATAAAGCTCTTCTCTCTCAGTGCTTTAAAATTGGACAATGCTCCCCACCTGAGGACCGAAGGAGGCAGTGCCCTCAATTAGATGAACAACATTTCTGGCCCCACACTTGTATTGTTGCCACTGAGATTCATCATTGAAATTGTATTTCTACATTCTGATATCTGTGTTAATCTGCACAGGAAGCTGATGAACATAACTTATCATGCACTAATGCCTACACTGAAAAATTGTATCTTTTAAGTTTCAGATACCTAATATTTACGTTTACACAGTAGCCAATGGGGCATATTATCTAATAATGTGTGAGATCTGTGTATTATGGAGATGTTCCCTCTGAAAAGCTGAAAGTCCCTAGATCAATTTAATTTTACAAAATAGAAATAATACCTTATTTATTTACATGAAAAAGAGAAAAAGAAAATAGTTATTTTTTAGCAACTTATTTTTCCTTTGCTTCCAACTTTTCTGCTATACTGATTTTGAATGAAGGTATGAAAATGGAAGTGAAACTTCACAGAAAGTGAAGTTACACCTCAGCCAGGACTGAGACTTTTGTGGGGACCACTATGTGGCCAGTTGTCACCAGTGCAGTTCACAGGGAGGAAGCACACTCTCACACAGTGACTGCAGCTGTGAGTCTGTTGCCCCAGAAACCCAACCAATCCAGACACAGTGAATCAAAGCTGCTCAGGAGCACAAGCTGCTGTCCAAGTGAAGCTACAGAAGACCTTTCTAAATCCACTCCCTGTAACATGCTTTTCCACTCCAGTGACACAATTAACATACTGCAATGTTGTCCAGTGAGATTCAGTGACAACACTATCGGAAGGGGACTCTGCTGACAAAGCAAACCCACCCTCATATGTACCATGACATGACACCTACATTTGCTGGAGGGTGAAGAGTCAAAACTCTGAGCACAAGTCATGCTCTTTGTGCTGATTCTACCTTTGCCGGGAATACCACGATGTCCCAGCACCTCCCTGAATGACTACTTATTCCTTCTCCTACAGTAAATCTAAGTTAGTGCGCAATGCAGCCATGATGAAGACCAAGAACAGTGGAGCTTGCAGTTGCAGGTAAACTGAGTCATGTTTCAGAGACCTGATTTGAACTGTGACTTCAGTGAGGGTTCTCCTGAAGGGAAAACAAAAACAAAAACAAAAAACCAGAAAGAGGCTGTCTCTAACGAAAAGCACATGTGAAAGCTTTTGAGGCAGAAATATGCAGAAAATGTCAAAAACACAAGCAGGAACTTAGGCAGAGTGTGCTGGAGGATGAGAAATGAGAGAAAATACTGAGAAACAGGACAGACAACATACTCAGGCCAGCTTAAGGGTTTGTTTCTTCACTCAGTGAGAAGAGACCCTGGACCCAGGCTCGCATCACAAACAAGCAACTGACATAACACGCGTCCCACTGTAGAGCTGGGGTGCCTTTGGCAGTGTACGCTACAGTAGTAGGCATATAAAAGAAAGCAGTAATATGTTCATTAACATCATTGACTCTAGCAGGAAGTCCTGACTGGCAGGGAGAGGGTGCCACGTGTGGAAAGAGAAGACAACTGTTGAAATCTAGATAGCCCCAAGTAGGAAGTGAGAGAGAAAAGCATTTGGATTGATGACTATTAGACAGTAAAATCAATACTATTTCTTCTTTTTCTATCACGTAAGTCAGAAAGAGAATGTGTCAGAAATGGATCCCAGATCTTTGGCTCATTACTAATTACTCCATTTACTAGAAAGAAATTCTAAAGGAGAATAGTCTAAAGATGACCTTTCACATGCTGCCTTTGGGGTGCGTTCAGGGCAACAGAAAGATGTCTAGTATGATGTCAATCAGCTCAGAGGAATACCAGGACCAGACGATTATCTTTGAGAGGCAACAACATGAAAGTACAATGAAGCCATTGGTATAGATGGGATCACTGAAAGCAACCCTTACTACAGTTTATTTTTATGTACTAGCATTACACTGAAATGATGTATTTCTTTGTGCAAATATTTCAATCTTAATAACATTGACATTGGGAAAGTCTCATCAAAAGCAAAGGGGAAAAGAAAAGCAGGTCTGGCATACTCCCTGAGGAACATAAAATGGAACGCTGAACTGTGCTAGCTTGGTACAGGCCCTGAATGACAGATTCTAATTATAAACACGTCACAGATGGCAAATACCCATTATCTGAATAATAAAGACGTCCCAGCGGATGTATGTATGGATCATTTGAGCCATTAAAGCCAGTGATTATCAGCTATGGTACTATAGGAATGGTGTGTCCTGTACATGAACCATTAGGTGAGTGCTCTTGCTTCTTCTCAGGATACAAAGCCAACATGGTCTGGAGGCTGAATCTGGTCATTACAAACACTTAAGCAATATTAAAGAGGTTGTTAGAGTCATGAGCCACTTCTCATTAAGGAGTACAACACTGTAAAGCAGAATCTGGAGTAGGTGGAACACCAATCTATAAAGCACAATGGCAATCAAAGATACATTAATATTAATAAGCAAAAGACTCCATTCCAAGGGATCACTTGGAAAAATGGGGCTTCAAGGCAAATGAAAGGTGTTCAGGGGACATACAGCCTCATTCATCATTCAAAGCCCACTATGAGTGGTTACTTTAAACATGTAAGCTCCAATAGCTTGACTTAGGAAACCACAAATGAATACCAGTAAAAATTCGTATTTTTCTGGAAAAAAAAATCTGAGAAATACAGAAAAATAGTGGAAAGTTGTAATGTGGTATACCCATAGGAAAGTATAGTAACAGAAGCATTTTTTTTAATAACTAAAGATGTTAGCAACTCAAGCAGGTACTTCTTCATTGTTACAGGTTTTTATATAAATAAGAAGAAAAGTTGGGTATGGAATTTTATTTTTGACATGGAAGATTCTGAGCTGTCCTTGAGTTCCCTGGAGCCTTTTTTGCATCATACAGGCTTAGCTTGGTCTTGGGGAGACTAGGGATCTGGAAAACTCAATGGAACCAAAGCAGGCCCCAACCATTAACTTTGGGGTTTGTCTCCTCAATTTAAAGAATGAAATGCAAGGACCACAAATGTCAGAGAGAAAATTATTATAGGTTTGCAGGTAGACAGTCAGGCAGAAACAGACAGTGAATTAGAATACCACCAAGCTGCTGGACTGCAGACTTTTTGTTTGTTTGTTTCGGTTTGGTTTGGTTTGGTTTTTTGAGACAGAGTTTCTTTGTATTGCTTTGGAGGCTGTCCTGGAACTAGCTCTTGTAGACCAGGTCGGCCTGCCTCTACCTGCCTCCCGAGTGCTGGGATTAAAGGCTTTTATCACCACCACCTGGCTAGACTGGAGACTTTCTAGGACTTGAGGTAGAAACTGGAGTGAGACAGGAAGCAGAGGCTGAGGTGGTCAGAACCCCTACCAGTCTCACTCAAAACCTCATGGACACCTTCCATCAGAAGTAAAAGATGACACGGAGTGCGGAACCAGAAATGACCTCTGGTGTCCCTGCCTCCAGCAAAGACATGCTCAAAATTGCTGCCCTGGGGTTCCTGTTCTGTGTGCCCAGTTTCTTTCTCCTATTCTCACCATTTTTCTAAAAATAATAAATGAAGTTCGGACATATTTTAATATTAAAGAACTCTGAAAACATCATGCTAAGTGGAAGAGGAAACTCACAAGTGGTAAAATAAATACTACATGATTGGCTTATGTTAAATAGTGAAGACAGGAAAGCACAGAAACACAACAATGGACATTAGTGCTTGCTAGAGATAGAATACAAATGGGCAGACTGATAATGGTATGGGGTTTCTTAACGGGGTGATTTAAAAAACTACAGTTCTCTAGAGAGTGTGTTTGCATACTGTATAAAGATACAACTCAGTGAATCGTAGACTTTACTAAAGACATAATTACGGATTATGTCTTAATAAAGTTGATTTTAAAGTACACGATGACAATTTTTATCTGGGACAAAAGTACTAAAGACACATTAACCTGAAACCATTGTAATAACATGTGTCTTTTAAGCTTTATAGAAGCCATTTCACATATTTATTTCCTTCTAAGGAAGGTGTGTAATGTGCAGATGCCTATACTAATCAAATGTTTTACTTATTTAGAAAAGACATAGGTGTTCTAAATGCTTAATATGGATAGCTCCCTGAATTGCCAAAACTTCTCTCATCAGATTAGCACCTTGTTACCCCCAGAGAAAAGGAAAGCTAAAGGTAAGAAAGCTTGGCTTATGTAGGCCAAGGTCACTGATGGTGAAAAGTAATAGAGATCCAATTTGGGTATTGACAGGCTGTCTCCAGAGCCCATGCTTTTAACTACCTGCTATGCAACTACAATAATGAAATTTTTAAAAGAGTGTATTACAAGAAATCCAAGAAGTAATTATGTTGAAGACATCAAAAATACATCTCCAGGGAAAATGAAGAAAGCACCAACACCAAGTATTTCACATTCTAAAGAAAATCTTCCAGCTGAGAATACAGATGAGCTATGAGACACAGCCAGGGATGGGAACAGTCACTGTTGGACACACAGAGGAAAACTTGAAAGTGTCAGAGGTGGGCCTTATTGCTCAATGATCTTTAAAAGTGTTTGTCTAACATGCACAAGGTCTTGATTCCCCAACACTGAAAAACAGCAAAAATTAAACTTTTTCATGAAATATAAGGACAGAAAAAGTTAGTATATTTAAAAATAAATACATAAGGTTTATGCATTTATGTATTTGTATATTAAATGTAATAAAATGAAATGTTAGAGATTTCTTTAAAATCATTTCTATGAAAACTTGTGCTGAGTTCAAGACAAGTTTTTGGGTAGGATACATGCAACTGATTAATTTTCAATTAAAAACAACCATAAAACTTCTAGCTATTCTCATATGCCACAAAGTAATACATTATATGTCAATGCCCACATACCAAACATAGGCAGATTTCATTGACCTTTTATTTTCAGTACCAATTTATTTTGATTTCATTCTGCTCTACCTACCCTTACTATATAGTTATTCTCAGAAAATTCAGAATTTCATTTATGACAGTAAAACTAAACAGAACACAATACAAACTTTCCATAGTGACCCCAGGAGGATAGAAGAGTTAGAACAAATCCGCTCAAGACACAAACTGTTTTGTGTTCTCAACTCACCCCACTTAGCATATTTTTCCAACCATCTACAAGACTGTGGCACATTCTCATTGCAGACAGCCAGTTAGGGGTTCCTCCATTGACCTCCAGGAAAAGGCTCCAGTTGTCACAGAAGTGACCACTAAAATGGGTGCTGCCTGATAGAATGTCTGCAACCATGTAACAAACCACCCACCTTATTAGTACAAACTTGAATCAGATCTCCAAGTGAGTCCTTGAGACCAAGTATTTCAGAAGTCTATTTGATTCATGTAGTAACTGAGCTGCAGGTCCAAATGCATGTTTGCATTTTAAACATGACGAAAAGCCATCAGAGAAAAGACAAGGTCTGGGTATTTTTTTGTGCTATGTTTTACCACCAAACATTCACAGTCCTCGTTGTTACACAATTCTGCATTCTTAAAAGTAAAAACAATACCTACACAAATGTGCATAGTTATCTAAAAGCATGTGTGGGTATATATCTATTTTATGGAAGAAGATAAAGCTTGCTGTTTTTTCCTCAGAAAAGGAAGCATACTCTTTTATGTCACCCTGCTAATCTCTTTCTCTCTGGTCTCTGGGCAGATTATTTCCGGCCACCTGATCTTCTGGATGGCATGCAAATGTGACCAAATGTGCCATTTCATTAGACACAGTCCATTCCAGACTCCTGGGGAGGCTGTCAGCACTGATGACTTTCACTCTTCAGGAAAAGCTGTTACCCACCACAGTGCCTCTGCACCCGCCCATGTCAGGGCCTGGATGCTAGAAACTGTTGCCCAGATTCTTGAGCAAGCTGAAGTTCAGCACTTCAAAAACACAGAACAATTATAAACACCTAAAAACAGAACTGAATTTTATCAATCTGTATAATGCCTAGGCTGTCTGCCAGAGTATCTAAATGCACAGAAATGTTCAGGGAACATTTTCTGGGCTTAAATGAATATTTACAGAAGGAGGGCCACAGTTTTACTGACACTCATTTGGTTTCTTTCATTCCAAACTTTTACAGTTTCTAGAAAAATCTATCAGCCAGCTTATCTGAAATATAAGACATAGATAAATAGGCTCAGAGACAATACAGGGATTTAATCAGCAAAAATAAAACACCTGGGAAACTTTCTATTGCTGAACTAACCCAATTTCCTTAATAGGAAATTGTAAACTGACAGGGAAAAAGAGAAAAACACTGAAACAGAATTTGGCCTTTAGATTTTAAATATATTAGGACAAAGAAAACAAATGTGTTATATGTAACAATATCTGTTATGAATTACAGCAGCCTTCCTTGATCTGTAGGAGATATGTTTCAAAAAATCTAGTGAATCCCTAAAACCATAAATTGCTGGAAGCCTTGCTCCAGACAGGTTCAATGACCTGGGGTAGATGTGTGAAGCCGGTGCCATGAAGAAAGTGTGAACCCTGTTGTTCAAACGGTGGCCCTGAACAGCCTGGGCTGGTTTATTTATACAATCTCAATGCTTTGCAGGAATAGTTTTAAAGTCAGTTTTGCTTCCTTAGTTTCTAAAAAGAATCCAATCATTACCAGTTTGTTCCTGCTTTTTCCCCTTTCTGCCCCCAACTTTCCCAACAGTAGCAATTATCTTTTTGATCTACATCTCTATTGTTAGACGTATAAGCAGTCCTGCAAGCTACAATGGAAGTTTTCTAACTAAGTATGTGGTTACAGCATCATGCAGAGTGAGGGACAGTTTTGTCTCTAGTGGTTAATATTTACATCTGGTAGGATCTGGGTTCTCACGATCAACTCACCAGCCAAAGATGGACCAATCCACTCTACATTCTGTACTACTCCATCTCCTCTAGAGAGAGACCAGTTTTTTTCCCTTTATCTTATTGACAACATAGCTTGGAAACTTACTATTAATAGTTGGCACTATTTATCTCTTGCCCTTAAATTCTTAGGATATTGGTACAGTTATTAGAAATGAGAGAACTGGGGTGTCTAGGATTCTACTTCATTCCCTGTCTCTAAACTGTTGCCACTAACTCCTGATATCATTTATTTAATAACATTTCTCCACGACTCTTTTGGTTAAAGTCATTCTTTCCAAAGAAGTTATGCAAATATATAATATTAAACTTCATGACCTGTTGTGACTCATTCAGACTCATCAGGCTAGTATGGCTAGCATGGTGAAAGCAAGGAGAGCTTGTAGCACATATGCTCCCAGGGTCATGTCCGGACTCATGCTGCAAACTGTCCATAGGCATTGCCAAGTGGGTCAGGGTCTCCAGTGTCTTGCCACAAGGAGAGCCATTTGTGTTATTCTCAGGCCTTGTTACCCAAAGAAGTCACATGGCTCTTGCCAATAAATGATATTAAACCCTATATATGCACACAAAAACGTTTGACTTCTAGTCACAGTAAGAGGTCAACAACAACACAAATAAACTAGAACAATTATAACAAAATGCCATCATAATACTTTTTGCATTACATATTGTGCTTTGTGGTGACTAGTTGCTAAAACAAAGCCAATTTAGCACAAATATGGAGACAATAAGACAATAAGTCTGATAACTGTCACAGCTGAGTGACTAACAGAAGACTATTGATATAGAGTGGGTATGTTCCTCAAATCAGTGGCTCGAATTCATGAGAGATGAAGCAGACATGATGGAATTTCATCACAATATTCAAAATTCTAGGTAATTCAATAATTATAAATTGTTAGACATTTTGTATACTACTCTATTTTTAATCTTCTATTTAGTAGTCATCAGACCACAGTGAATAACTAAAATAGAAAAAAAACGGGGGTTGGTTAACAAACAGCATTTTCAAACTGTTGAAGTGGATACATTCCCTTCTTGTTGAGCTCTTACACTTACCAATCTGTGTCCTCCATTTTCACCAGTTTTTCAAGACAGGGTTTCTCTGTGTAGCTTTGGAGCCTATGTTGGCACTTGCTCAGTAGACCTGGCTGGCCTCGAACTCACAGAGATCCGCCTGCCTCTGCCTCCTGAGTTCTGGGATTAAAGGCGTGCACCACCAACGCCTGGCTCCCCCTTGTCTTTGAGGTCTACCCTCCACTGGCCCCTCCCAGTTCAGCAGAGCCTGATGCTCACTCCTCCCACTGCTCTGGGCATCTTCATTACTGCACACACTACAATTTAGTGTGCTGTGTTTGTTTCTTATACTGGCAATTTCTTCAGAGAAAGTATTGGGGGGGGGCAGTAAATCTTTATTTACTTTGCCAGTACAATGAAAACAAAACCAATAGCTACAAAGATCCTGGGGAATTTCTTTGTCACCCTCCCTAATAAACTAGATTAATAAATGAAATTACTTTATCTCAACCCATAAAACTCCATAAAAAGCAACAGATCCCATCACAATTCTGCTCATTGGGTGTGCAAGTTGGCATGTCCTTATTAATATATAAAAGCCATTAGTTCATCTCCAGCTTCCAACCTAGAAAGGAGGATGATCCCTACTTTCCTTTCCTGTCATCCCTCTCCTCAGACCCTTTCCTTAAATTACTAACCATCAATTATGGAGAGTGAGTCAACAAGCGAGGAATGAAATTCCAGTCTTAGTATTCTAGGAGTACCAGGAAAATAGCAAACAGCAAAATCAGAGCAGAAAAAAAAATGAGTCCCTGGATAGATGGGTGGACAGATGGAAGGATGCCTGGATATGAAGCTGCTCCAAAGTGACCATTGTTCCTGAGGTCATTGGGTAGCAAAAAGTAAAAGATACTGTGTACACAAAGAAAGTACCTCTCTTTAAGACAGAACAATGTATATTTGGAAATTATGACTGGCAGCATTTTGCTCACTGTTCAACTTGTAAAGAGCAATGTAAGAAGTCATCATGGCTTTGGGAGTTTTAAGGCAGATGAATTTACAAATACTCAAACTTCCCTGCATAAAAATAATGTGAGGCTCGCCCCCGCTCCAGGTGGTATTTTACTTTACAGGTGTGGGACACACTCGAAGAATCAACATTGCTATAGACAGAATTAATGTAGCACTATAGAATGATTTACAACAGCCAATGAATAGCCCAGCTTTTTCAAAAGCAATCCTGACTCTCTAACCTTCTGAACTGCTAAATGACCTTTTGATTTACAATGTATACTAAACTATGCCTAAGTGCTGTTTCTAAGGATGGGATTAAGTCAATTTATATACAAACTCACTGCAGACTAGCAAAAATCAGTGGCCTCTGGAGGCAGGAGATTTCACTTTACTAATGCTTATCTGTGGAGCATGGAATATTTAAAATTATAAATGAAAAAAGATTGAACTCCTATAAAGTATTTGTCAAGTAAAGGAAAGATTGTAGTTACTGTTTCATGAGAACTATATATTTTCTTTATGGTACTTACACAATAACCACACAAACCCATGAAAGTTACCAAGTCTGGGACACTATAAAAATCACTCTTTCATTGAGTGACTGCTCACAGGCATTCAATGTGAATGATTACCTCATTAAGTCCTGTAGGGTTTTTCCCTAACTGTACACTCCATTGTACCAAACCTGGTTAGATGAAGCAGAAGCAAATTCATATTTCCTAACACTTATTCGAAGGCTTTGGACTAGAAACTGCACTGCAGATCATCTTCGCATTTCATCAAATTATCCTCCCAGTCAGGTTCACACTAACAAGGGCCTCATGAATCACTGCCTCTTCTTCTTATGAAGAAAGAAAAGAATCCCCGCTAATTTCACAGTACAATGATTCATTCATTACTTAATCTTGTTTCCCAGTCTATTAAAATCAAAGATGCATATGCCCTGTTGTACCATGCTATTATATTTAATTGTTGGCTCAAAAATGTTTAAAATGAAAATAAAACTATTCCAAAAGACCTGTAATATGTGTTTCTAAAGCCCTGCTCCCTTATCTTTTGACTCACCTTGCACTAGTTGACTGACTGGCAGCTTATTTCTTTTAAAGTTCCACTAGAAACACAAATAAGGGCAAATACCTGAGAATTAAATTTATTATGCTCTACACAAATTTTGCATTTTCACTAATGAGAAATTCAAAAGTCACTTGAACAACAGAACTTTATTTTAAAAAATAACAAGAAAGGTAATAGCAGGGAGCACAAATTTATGCATGAAAATCGTCTATCATTAAGAATGTTATATCTGGCCGGGGTGTTGGTGGCACATAACTTAAATCCCAGCACTTGGGAGGCAGAGGAAGGTGGATCTCTGTGAGTTCAAGGCCAGCCTGGTCTCCAGAGCAAGTGCCAGGATAGGCTCCAAAGCTACACAGAGAAACCCTGTCTCCCAAAAAACTAACTAACTAACTAACTAACTAACTAACTAAATAAATAAATAAATAAATAAATAAATAAATATTATATCCGAATATTAATTTTAGAAAAGAAATAAAATGGTTATGGTATCTGGGAGAGTGTGCTTTTTCTGTTTCCAAGTCTGTAGTGTTTCCCTGGGCCACTGTGTGGCCTTTCGGTGGAGATGGAGATGTAAGCCCTAAGCATGACAATGCAGTCCAATATGAGCAGAACATCACTAGCAACTATCTAATCACTAGGAGACCAGGGACTTAAGGCATATCCACTGTAAAAGAA
Organism: Cricetulus griseus; assembly: GCF_003668045.3. Classification (NCBI taxonomy): domain Eukaryota; kingdom Metazoa; phylum Chordata; class Mammalia; order Rodentia; family Cricetidae; genus Cricetulus; species Cricetulus griseus. The sequence goes on from NC_048598.1 coordinate 160,284,879, forward strand.
AGTTAATTTACAACCTGTTCTTGGTTGACCTTTTCCTTTTCTATGGTTCCAGAACTTCAGCCAAAGAAAACGGGACCTCACAGTAGGTGAAAACTCTAGTGTCTTCTAACCCTTCCCTAGCCCCCCTGAAACACCATCATGGTCAGCAAGGATTCTTTCACTAGAAAGTCTTAGAAGCTATCCTGTCCCATCTCCACATACTTACCTCTCCTTTACTCCCCTGCAAACATGCACATATCCCTATCCATACATGCTTGATGCTGAACTAACATGTTCGAATGCTATTTTGTATAACCTGAAATACACACAAAATTTAACCACAGAGAACACACTTACAAATGCCAATCCTTTTTTTAAGTGTCTCGTGATGATACTGTGTACCTTTGATCTTTTACCTTCCTAAACTATGATGATAATAATTCATCAATTTTGTCTTAAATCCTTTTTATTTTGATTTCTCCATATTTATTAATATTTGCATTTATTTTAAGATTTATTCTGTGTTTGATTATGTGTGGCTAAGTTTATATGAGTATATGCCACATATTATGGGGATGCTTGCAGAGGCCAAAAGTGTTAGATCCACTGAAGCTGAAATTAGATGTGGTTGTAACCCACCTAACGAAGGTGCTGGGAATTGAACTCAGGCATTGCCAATATCTAGAATATCTTTTGGGCATTTCTGGGCATGACTAGATTGCTTCCAGTGCATTCTATATATGAAGAAACTGGTGCATATTTGTGTCATATGATCTGCTGGGATGAGGAATATTAGTTGTCACTTTGATTGACAAGCACCTGGGAAAATAGTTAAGAATACTCCTGATTGTGCCTATAAGGGCAGGCTAGTTTGGGTGTTTCCTTTGTTTCCAAGCTCTATAACTGAGTAGATTGGCTGTCCCAAGCCCTTCCTGGCATGAAAGCCTAAAACTCCTGAAACTATGTGCCTAAGCAATCTGTTCCTCCACCGCTTCTCTTTCTTTTGTATCTTGAAATATTTGGTGATGTAAGCACAGGGGGATATCAGATGGTCTGTGTCTCAATGTCCAGCACAACCACGATTTACTGTGTGATTTTCCTCAAGAGGCTTACTACCTTTGGAGCTGAGGTGACTTGTCCATAAAGTTGAGAAATCACATATTTCTCTGAGTATTTTGTAAACTTATGCAAGAAAATGACTGGCCCAGGTCCAGTCCTTTATAATCTCCCATTAATGGTTAAACTTAGCAGTACCTACTCACTGCATATAAAGACATACAATATAAGCATGTCATGGGTTTCTTTCTCCATTGTCTCCAAGCAAAAAATTCAATATAAAAATAAAATGTTACAATCGTAATGCTGTGGTACAGTTGTAATTAATATTTGCAATATGAAAATGCACAGACTTATTAATCACTAGAGTTGGGGGGTTTATTTCTCCCTCGGGATCAAATAAAAACCTGTGACCCAGGGATCTACTTTAGTCACCTTTATGCCTTCTCAGGGCATGATGCATAGCAAGAAAATAATACCTCCTAAAGTCACAAAAATAAAAGGTGTTATATGAAAGAAGAAGAAGAAGAAGAAGAAGAAGAAGAAGAAGAAGAAGAAGAAGAAGAAGAAGAAGAAGAAGAAGAAGAAGAAGAAGAACTTTACAGTTCAAAAGCCTGATCTTTAGGAAATTTATAACACAACAGCATGGAACAGAACCACACACGGAGCACCAAGAGTAAGGCCTCCCTGTTGTCTCGTGACTAGTGCCCAACTGTAGAGGCAACACCCTCTAGTCCAGGATTGGGCTTTTCAGATAGATTGGCTGTGATTTATTCTAACTAGAGGATTAGTTCATAATCATTTCAAATAAAAGTTGGGAAATACTTGTGTCCAAATAAGAAAACTATTAACCATATTCCTTTCATCTAAAGGTGTAATTCATCCAATATTATGATTGGCATTTGATGCAATTTTTCTCATATAAAATGATACTGTAAATATATTTATGGTGATGGTTTTAGTTTAGATATTTAACATTATATTTTATCTTTAAAAATAGTCAATAAACTAAAGAAAATCTCTAACAGTTACATGCACCTATATTAAGTGGTCTGTTGTTTTGTTGTTTTGTTTTTTGTTTTTTTGAGACAGGGTTTCTCTGTGTAACAGCCCTAACTATCCAGGAACTCACTCTGTATAAAAGGCTGGCTTCACACTCACAAAGATCTGCCTGCCTCTTCCTCCTGAGTGCTGGTATTAAAGGCATGTGTTTCCACATACTGGCATGTTTCATTAATTAAAAAAATATATTAATCATCACATTTTTGGAAGCTATTTAGTTTTCCACATTTTATCATTAGAAAGAAATGTGATACTATTATTTATGCAGTAATATTAACATATATCTTTGATTATTGCATGCAAAAAATTTCTAAAAGTGAGTTCTATTCTCCATACACATCACTAAAGTCCTATTCAGAACAACTAAACTACTTCATTACTCTCAGCTACATACATCTCACATCCGGGAACTCACTCTGTACACCAGGCTGGCTTCATACTCACAAAGAGAACAATACATAAAATCAAACAGATTTGTTTTAAATACAGAAGGTAATACATACTTTTCACATGGAGGATAATCAAATCACAAACTGTAGTCTTTCCTTTGGAAGAGTTTGACTTCATAGGTCCTAAGTATATTATAAACAATCAAAACTGAAGTAACCCCAAAGCACTAAAAACATAAGAAACCCACACATAAACATGAATGTTTAATAAGTACTTATATGACAGTGTATCACAGAAGTATAAACATCATTTGTTTTTCATTATAAGTAATGAACCAAATACTCCCTTCTCTTCATGTGTCACCAGACAATATTCTAAATATCAGAATTCTGTCCTTGGCCAGATCTGCCTTCTATTCAAAATGATTCTACAGAAAATTCCCAGGGGTTTTGAACACTCAAACTTACTGATAAGAACTACACAAATGCTATTTCTACACACATTAGTAACAGACAAAACACCATCAATCTTGAATGTGATCTATCTGCCCTAGAGGGAAGAGAAGATTATGACTGTGGAACAATTAATTCAAAGCACCTCTGTCACAAAATTCAGCTGCATGAATCTAAATTTTTCAATAACCATCTTAGTGAAAAACCAAAATGTGTATTATTAAAAACTTTAATCACTTATCAAGAGATAATTTGTCTATATAGCAAAAGATCCTGTGGATAGGGTAGATATGCTTATAACACACCAGTTTCAAAATAGTCCTAATTACAAAATTGCAACATATATATCATATCACATATATAATATCATATATATAACTTACCTGCTATGTGGAAACACAAGCGGGGCAGATTTGGCCTTAATGATTACATCACTACTGTCAACACTACTTGTCAAAATTTTTATTTCTGTTTTCTAACATAAAACTGAACTCTGCTCTTATAGTCTACTTATAAAAATGAATATCCTCTAATATGTCTTTACTACATATGAGGCAAAAATTATGCTGTGTAAAATCAGAATATTATTAACATGTAAATTTATTCCAGTATTTCTAACTTTTCAGAGATTTCTCTTTTTAGACATAAACAGATATACACATATAAATAACTTCCTAATGACATTGCATACAGAATTAACCTAACACCAATGACAATCAATGAAATACACAAAGGTGGCGGCTAAAACTGTATAACATAATCCATCGTAACACTTGAAGCTTAGCACTGTGCACAGCAATTAAGTCTCAAGCTAATTATGTGCTTTTACAATTACTGAGTAATTTTAGAATGAAAAACTGCTATGAAATGCAAATTTAACAACCACTCAAAATTCTAGTTTTTCAAACGACACATCTTCTCAGTTATTTCAGGATGCTGCCATATCCATGAGTGCCACACAATTCTGTGACAGACAGTTTATAAACAGTTAAGAAGGTGCATTATGCTCACATTTTCCCTAAAACCCACAAGCTCCCTGGTGGCCTTCTGGATGAGGAACAGTTACTCATTCCAACTTTCTTGAACTAGCAAAGAGAAGAACAAAAAAATCATTTACCATAACATCCTAGGCCCCATCCACTTCATTCACAAGACAGTAGGGGCGGGCATCACTTTTTCCTAATAGTTGATTTGTGGATCCATCACTGAAACAACCACTGCCAAAATGAAATAGAAATTCACTCTTTGCAAGCAGAATTTTAGCATTTCAAGACTTATTACGTGTAACGTGGTCTACCTAGAACTTCTTAACCAGACTGCTGGGATTTGAATGTAAAATGCCTCACATGTTTGTCTGGAAAGGGTTGTAATATTCAGGAAGTGAGTCACTAGAGGCGGGCGTGGAGGCTTCGTAGACAAGTCCACTTCTGGTTCACTTTATGCTTCCTCAGTGTACAAAGTAACTGGTTAGCCTCTTACTCCAGCTGCCATGTCTACCCTGCTATTACAGACTATTAGCTTTCTGGAACCATAACCTTAAACAAACCCTTTCTCTCTTATACTGCTTTTGTCAAGGTAGTGTATCACAGCAGTAAAAAGTGACTATGACGCAGATGATAGAAAATGAGCAGCATTCTTAAGCTTGCAGTGGCACTGGCGGCATTGTGGGAAGAAAGAGAGCTCTGCTCTGGTCATTCTTTTTGAAAGTTAAAGCTAATCTGGATTCAAGATGGTGCGGCGGAAACCCACAGAAACAGTTGACCTGACCTAGTGAGAGCACAGAGACCCTAGTCATAAAGCTCGGGAAACAGCACTGGACCCAAGTAAGCCCTCTGAATGTGGGTGCCAGCTAGGAGGCGAAGACAGTGTATGGGACCTCTCACAGTGGAGCCAGTCTTTAACCCTAGAGCACAAATGGACTTTGGGAGCCCATTTCCTAAGGAGGGATACTATTGCAGCCCAGATACAGCAAGGAAAGTCTAGGCCCTCCCCCAAATGATGTGACAGACTTTGAAGGTCCCTGGTGGAAGGCCTCACTATCCCTGGGGATGAGTTGGGGGATGGGTTGGGGGGGTGAGGGGGAATTTGGGAGGATGGGAGGGCGAGGGAATGGGGGGGATGGACACGTAAATAAGTACTAACTAAAGAATAATAATAAAAAGTTTATCTGTTCACATGCTCCACTGGAAGAGCCAAAAGCTTTCCCATGCTGTCCTTTTTAACTTCTCCAAATTAAGAAAAGGCAAAGCCAGCAAAAACAAACACAGTAAACAAAAGAAGAGAAATCACTTTAGAAACAGGCTAAGAACCTGAGGTAGGCAATCAGAAATTCTGTTACATTACTGCACTTTTCATCGCTGTTATGAACTCATATGAAAAGCAGACTTTTAAGCTGGTTCTACCAAAAAGAAATAAAACACGAGTCATATGTGTAATTTTAGGTCGTCTCATAGCAACATTAACATTTTGTAAAATGTAAGTTTGACAACAATTTAAACACTATAACTTTAGGAAGTAATCAGTACACAAACTATTAATAAGGTGTCTTCCATTTTATAGCCATTTTCATGCTCAGCCCATTTCAATTTACACTGGCTATATTTGGAGTATGACACAGATTGCAGTTTGGACCTCTGCCTCTTCGCTTATAAATAACAGGATTTGTAAAGGGCATTTTAGGGCTCCATTAGTAAACCTTTAATTGTGATTAAAACTAATCAGTGATGCTATGATGCTAAATACTTCCTCATCTCAAAATCCGAGTGACTAGAATAAATCAGGGCTAAGTATTTCCAATAGAATAGAACCGTAAACTAAGGACAAATCTCATTTACAATTTTGAAGTCATGCCATAATTATTTTTACATTACACATGGGTTAATTTTTTTTTTTTTTTTGCTGTTTCTTTGTTTGTTTTTTTCGAGACAGGGTTTCTCTGTGGCTTTGGAGAGTGCCTTGGAACTAGCTCTTGTAGACCAGGCTGGTCTCGAACTCACAGAGATCCGCCTGCCTCTGCCTCCCGAGTGCTGGGATTAAAGGCATGAACCACCAATGCCCGGCGGGTTAATTTTTTTTAAAAAAGTACTGTCAATCAAAGTGTTCGGTAGTATTGCTATATATAGGAAAATGACAAATCACACTAACAAATCTCAAACTGATATTTTTATGTGGATTTTTTTCTAATGCAATGTCATTAATTTTAGTTGTAAATGGTTTTATTGAGGGCTGAGCATGGTAGCACAACCTTTATTCCCAGCAGTCAGAAGGCAGAAGCAGGTGGATCTCTGTGAGTTCAAGGCCAGCCTGAACTAAAGAGAGAGTTTAAAAGGCAGCCAGAACTATACTGAGAAGCCTAATCTCAAAACAAACAAATAAGAGGGAGGGCGGGAGGGAAGGAGGGGAAGGAGGAGGTTAATATTTTTTTTCATAGGTCTATTTTGAGGACGACACCACAAAGTACAACGTGTACTTCCAGCAAAAGCGTCCATACTTTGAAGCTTATGGCAAGATAATGCTTTATATAATATTCTGAGGCTTTCCACTGTGTGTGTGTGTGTGTGTGTGCGTGCGTGCGTGCGTGCGTGTGTGTGTGTGTGTGTGTGTGTGTGTGTGTGTGTGTGTGTGTCTGTGTGTGTGTCTGTCTGTGTCTGTGTGTCTGTGTGCATGTGCTCACATGCACACTACACTCATGTTCAACAATTCTAAATTTCAAAAGGTTTAAAGAATGGCCTAGATCTCTGATTGGGATATTGAAATTACTTCTATAAAACCAATAAAACCAGTTGACTATAAACCCAAAGTAAAGTAATCTCAGCAGCCATTATGTTTCTCAGTAAACAAGTTTGTCTTTTCCTAAATGCACATGCATATCTTTGCAGGGAGTTTCATAGAACTACATTGAACTCTGTTTATAAGATCATGTCAGGAAACAGTGAGTTCCAATAAAAAGTCTCTCAAACCCATGGGACCAAGAGGTACGGCATAATTAAAAGAGGAAAAGGCAGCCTTTTAAAATGAAGTCGGCACAAATAAATGAGCTAATATTTGTGTGTGTACATGGGTATACATGTGTGTACTAGAGTTACCAAATGTCACCTGTTTAGCTAACAGAGAGCATAACACAGTGGGGATTTGTCTACTACCTGTTTTGTTAAGTTGACTCACCATGTTTGAAGATCATAGAAAATGGTAGCTCTGAGCTCAGTCTTTCTGACTGATTACGTACTCTCTGAGCTCAGGGTTTTATAAAAAACAAAACAAAACAAAACAAAAAAAACCCCAGCTAGGCTGGTATCCCCATGGCTCTCCTGAGCTCTTTTCATGAGTAATCCTCCCTTTGGCCTTTAAAAAATGGAAAAGCCCTCAGCACACATAATTTCTCTCTCCCACCCTCACCCTGCAAATGCACTGAGACTCCAGCAAATGCCAGCATTCTCTCCGTCATCTCAAAGACACGTTCCCGGCATGACACATCTAGCACTGCATGCACACCCCTTCCCACTTGCTGTGCCAGTCCGAAATAGCCCGCTTCTTAGTTCTAGCTCAGAACTGAAGACAGCCAGCTAGACCTTGGCCTTAAACAGTTTGCCTTCTGAATCCTCGCTCTGCCTTTTTGAGATGTACATCAACCCCACAGACCATTTGCTCAAGATCCTAAGAGCTAGTTATTGATGAACAGGGACCCCCAGTGGAATTGCTGCTCCTGTTCTCTCCCAGGCCTCAAGAGAAGAGACAGCCTACCTCCAGGTGGGCACCCTGGTCTATGGCACACCGATGATGCCTTCTGTTAGGAGGACAGGAGAGGCTCTCTCCCCCATGCTGAATACCACTAAGGAGCAGGATCATCTGGAACACCCATGCCATTGACAAAAAGAGAGGCCTTTTCCTTAGTACACCTCAGCCTCTAAAAAGAACTGACTTGTTACAGGGAAATTGAGTTTGATTTACTTGGGACTGGACCTGGACTCATTTCCCTCCTGCAGCAGTTCATTACTGAATAAAATCTCAATTATTTCAGCAAGTGTCTGGCTTAAACTTTGACACTCTAGAAAATACTGGTAACTTTCTAACTTTCAATATTTGCAAATCTAGTCTTGATCTGGTCATCTCAATTGCAATCCTGGTCCTAAAACAAGAATACCTAAGTGGTCTGTGTAAGTCGGTATCAGTGGCAGCTAGTAGAGTTGGATGAGATCTGCTTGTTTGGTTGGTTGAGTAGGGTGGTAGGCCATGAGAGAGGAATTAAGTTTTCTCTGGGTTTTGAGTGATGTACAACCAGATAGACCTGGGACTCAGCTCTTGGTTAATGTCAGATACAGGCTTTCACCTAGGGATCATGCTATAAGAGAATCACTCTATAATCCAATAATCTGATTGTTCTCACTACAAATGTTCTCTATCTCAGAGGAAGACAGATCTGCCATACCACAGAGAAGATTAAAAATTGATGGCCTTAAACACAGATGAACAGTGGGATAGTAGGGAGGAAAGCAGGAAGTAACTAGCTACCATCCTGGGAAATTACAGGACAGAGGATCTGAGAAGGCTATGAGAATGAGGAACTATGTTATAAGTAGAGCCCAACATGGGGAGGATTAGAAACAATGTCTTCACAGGAGATAAGAAGAGGAGGGGAAAAGGGACTGTCATCATAGAAATCAGGAATGACTGTGCTACAAGAAATCTAAAAAGTGATACGAATATCCAGAAAGACAAGTTCACAGTACGGAGAGGTGTTCAGGGCTGGCTATAACTCACAGCGTATGAAGAAGAAGCATTATTGCCAGGCTGTGGTCACTCACACCTTTAATCCCGGCACTCAGGAGACAGAGACAGGCAGATCTCTGTGAGTTCAAGGCCAGCCTGGTCTACAGAGCAAGTTCCACGACAGGCTCCAAAAGCTACAGAAAAACGCTATCTTGAAAAAGAGAAGGAAGAGGAGGAGGAGGAGGAGGAGGAGGAGGAGGAGGAGGGAGAGGAGGAAGAAGAAGAAGAAGAAGAAGAGAAAAGAAGAAGAAGAAGAAGAAGAAGAAGAAGAAGAAGAAGAAGAAGAAGAAGAAGAGAAAAGAAGAAGAAGAAGAAGAAGAAGAAGAAGAAGAAGAAGAAGAAGAAGAAGAAGAGAAAAGAAGAAGAAGAAGAAGAAGAAGAAGAAGAAGAAGAAAAGAAGAAGAAGAAGAAGAAGAAGAAGAAGAAGAGCAGCAGCAGCAGCAGCTGTGGTCCTCTTCAACAGGCATCACAAAGCCAGTTACTATGGTCCTGATGTAACAGGACCAGTCACCCAGTTCAAATTGATGAAAACCACAGTCAGACAGGACTGAGAGGGAAGAAAGGGCATAGTGTAGGCACTCACAGAGCCAGCACCTGTTCTTTTTTAAAGCAAATGAAATGCAAACAGATCTGAGAAAGAAAATCACTTTTTGTTCATTTGGCATGTGCTCAACATATTTTTACTAAGGCAATTTATAGTTTTGTGGTCTTTATAGTCTTAATTTTTTTTCTATTTTTATTGAGAAAAAATATATCACGTAATATTTATTATCATAATATAAGTTATTTTGTGTATATAGTTAACTCATACCAAGGATACTCATATTATTTTTCTATGAGATTTATTTTCATTTTATGCATAGGAGAGTTTGCTTGAATGTGCATCATGTGTATGCAGTGACCCAGAGGCCAAAAGAGACCCCACCCCCACCCCCCCCCACCCACCCCCACCCCCCACCAAGACTGGAGTTACAGATGGTTCTGAGCCTCCATGTGGGTGCTGGGAATCGAACCTTGGCCCTCTGGAAAAGAAACCAGTACTCTTAATCAATAAGCCATCTCTCTAGACTAAGGATATTCATATTCTGTTTCACTTGTTTGTTTGCTTGTTTGTTTGTGGGGGTTCTAAAAGGGTTTCTCTGTGTAACAGCCCTAGCTGTCCTGGAACTCTCTCTGTAGAGCAGGCCCGCCTTGAACTCACAGAGATCCACCTGCCACTACCTCCCAAGTGCTGGGTTTAAAGGTGTGTGCCACCACCACCTGGCAGGATATTCATATTCTTGTGCAACAGGACACCAGCATCCATCTCCAGAATAGTTTTTACGTATAAAACCAAAGTAGTGCATCCCTAACACATTGGCTCCACAGTCTCCATTCCTGCCAAATCCAACAACCACCAACATGCCACTTCTTGTGTTTATTACCTTGGCTCCAGGTACCTCACACAAACAGAGTTGTAGAATCATACCCTGTATTGTTATCAGATCAACTGTCAGGTTAGAATTCGTGTCTTCACAGTTCAGCCTCACTGTATCATGTGTCTGAATTTCTTTCCTTCGTAAAAACCAAAGGATACATGACTGAATGTGCATGTCACACTCGGTCCTTTCATCAGTCAACGGACACTGGCATACTACACAGTTTGAACACTGTGATTAGTGTTGCTATAAATATCACAGATCCTGCTTGCACTCCTTTCGAGTACATTCTCAATAGCTTCATCCTATAAGTTTATTTGGGATTTTTTGAGAAACTGTCATCGTTTTTCTCAGACCATTGTTTATCTTCTAATGCATTCAAGTTATTTTATAAATTTGGCTAATTAGTATGGATTGAATGGTTTCAACTCTTAGTGAGGAAGAATCATCAACACAGTTGGGACAACTGTGTTACTCTGCTAAGGAAGGTGTGTTTTTCTCCTAATTCTATAAATATTTTTTTAGCAACCAAACTGACCATCCATCCCTCAGCAGACTAGAGGCATCCTCTTTACTGCCCAGAAGAAGTATAGCAGCATCCTCAGGTCAAAGGCTTTTTTTTTTTTTTTTTTTTAAATTTCTACCATTAAAATGCAAAGCCCATGGAAAGGTGTCAGGACTATAGTAAAGTCCCAGCAGGTTGTCATTATAAAAACAATTGCTCTCATCCAATCAGTAGATATATGATATGAAGGGAAATTTTATCTCATAAGATAGTAATATATTCATCCCCAAAGAGATCACACAATCTTAGCTGTGACAATTATTAATCACATCTAAGAGTACTTGGTCCCTTGGTTATAATTTCCAAATGACAAGAAAAAATAGCAATTAGTATCTTTTATTATCTCACTTAAGCCCTATGAGCAAGGTGATTAAAAATGGAAGAATTATTATCTCCATTTTATAGATTAAGAAACTGAAGGCCACATGGTATATTAGCCCATTTCATGCCATTATAACAGAGTACAGCATGGATAAATTTTAATTTAGGGTTATTTAGCTCTTAGGCTCTAGAATCATGGAGTTCAAATTCAGAGGACCATATCTGCTGAGGCCTTTGGACTGTTACATGGTGACAGAGAGCACTAGATAATCAGGGTGTCCTTAGGAGAAAAAAGAAAGAAGAGAAATATATTTGATTGCTTTACAATGAAATTCAGTCCTTAAACAATCATTGAACTTCTTACTATATTTTTCTAAGGTATTAGGATTCTTCCCACCCTGGTCTGCTTGAAAAAAATAAACTTTATTACAGTATTTGTACTACCTGCAATCAGAGTGAATTACACACTACTAAATTACAGAGGAAAATAGGCAGGTACCTTTGAAAATTTTATTTGCTTATGATTATTATGTGTGTGTGCCTAAGGGAATGTGAGATCTGGTCCCTTAGGCACTTGAAACCACCTTTCCCAGTTGCTGGGAATCAAACTCCATTCCACCCCAAAAGTAGTGCATGCTTCTAACTGTTGAGCCATCTCTCCAAACTCATGAGGCAGTTATCTTTAAATAGCCAAGGACTACATAGAATTTCATAGGTCCCTGCCCACTAGTGACTTCATGATCCTGAAATGCTGCAACATTTGGGTTGTTTCTCTCATGTTCCATGTATCATAATTTCATTAAGGTTGCAGTAATAACCAGGGTCACTGTCCACAAAAAATCATTCTCAGCCTCAGAAGCTAGAGGTAAAGACCCAACATAGAAGCATGACGGCAATTTTTCCAAAGACCCTTAGGAAAAATCCTTCCTTATCATGGCCCCAAGCAATTATTAGCAGGTGACTATTTTTCACATGAGATCTTTTTAAAGCTATCTTCATGATGTCATTTTTCAAATAAGACTACAGTTGCTGGTTGAAAGTCAGGCATGTTTTGTGATGGGCTACCATTCAACGAATTCTACTATGGGAAAAAAAAAAACAGAGAAAGGAGAGATGGGGGAGGGAGGGAGGGAAGGAGGGAGGGAGGGAAGAAGGGAGGGAGGAAGGAAGTAGGTAGACAAAAGTCCACATAGTTGCAGGCCCATCCAAAGCTGAATGTCAGTAGACATCTTGCCATTCAGTCTTACCTCTAACTACTTTACTATGTTCCCACAGGAGGGGCTCAATCCAGTCAGATCATGAATTATATCTACACTCCTCGAACCATGTCTTCCTATCTTTTCTTACATAGAATAAATCAGCAACTAAAGCTTTCTTCACTATAACCACCCTTCTGTGCCTCAGATATTTCTTATTGGATTCCTTGTTGGCTCATGAACCATATATCGAAATATAACTGTTTTCATGACATATCATTGGTCTATGCTAATAAAAATGACCAAGCATCACACTGTTCCCAAGACCTTGGTGGCTTGCTGATATTTCAACCTAATATTCTTAAGTCTTCGTGCTAAAATTTACATGAACATATTAACTCTGGTGAACCTGGGATCAACACATGATATCAGTTGACTAGCAACTGGAATCACTTAACTCCAAACACTTCACCAGAAAGGATTTTGAATTTAGTCTTACTTTATCAGTGAATGGATTCCTCCAATGTCTGTTTTAGGATTTATTCTGCAATATTCATCAAAGAATGTAACAACATATGCATACAAAGGTATTTATCTCTTACTCATAGCATCTATAAACACATTATTAAGACAGAGAAAATGGCAGTGGCCATGAATATTTGAGTTAATATCCAAGATCTGCTTCCTGAGCCATAGGGTACATAAAATAATTTTTATATAAATTGAAATGATTTCTTCACCAATTAACCTATATCCTTTTTTGTAGGAAAGGGTCTCATCTTCTAGTCCAAGCTGGTCAAGAAGTCATGGTAAACGTCCTGACTCAACCTTCCAAGTGCTGAGAATACAGGTGTGAGTCACCATATCCAGTTGTTTTTCTTATTACTTTAGAGACTTCAGCTTACATTTCAGATTGCTTAATGTTTGATGTTCTCTTTGCAGTGGAAAGAAGATAAATTTGTACTTATTTTTGCATTAAAATTTTTCATTCTTTAAATTTCCCATAGGTATATTTAAATAACCCTGGGTGTACACATGTTTCTAGATAAATTTAAAACCTGATTTTCTGCTGAGTATTATTTTGGTAAAAATGGACAATTTTGGTGACACTATTTGAGTACAGATTTACCCTCCTCCCTCCAAAAAATGAAAGAACAATTTACAAAAAATGATTTAATGATGTATGATTGGTTTATACTTGTGGACATTAAGTTCTTGAAAAGCCTGTACCTTTGCATTTATTTGAGCATTCTCAACTCATTTAGCAGGGAAACCAAACTCCCCGTGGTCCTATTAAGTATGTTGCTAAGCAAACCATCTAGTAGTGTCTATAAATAGGAGCTTTGGCTGCAAGCCAGTCTTCTAAACGGAGAGGAGGTCAGTGCATGCCAAACCAGCACATCATTAAGAGGAAAGGTGTCTGCTGCTGTGCCAGCTCACATTGCTTTTTGGGCAAACACACTCATGTATTGACCTATGCCAAATTTATTTTGCTTGTTTTCCCTTGCCTCAGATGTACCTTCCACGTTGCTACATAGATTCTACTTAAACACTTCCTTAACTTGAAAACCAAACCTAAAGATGATCTTAAGATCTATGTGCTGACTGCTCAAGCACAGCCGCCAAGTGTTCTCTAGTCTTTCCGTGCCTTCTAACTATGGGAAACAATTTGTCATGACTGAATAGCACAGTCAGTAAAACTGGCAGTAAAAGCAAAGTTACTATGGCTTTTTAAATGAGTACTAAATCAACAGCTACTGAATTAAATCTGCATTGATTTATTATGCTAACCCAACATTCAATTACAAAGGAGGGGACTTAAAAACAGATCTTTGTCCATCTCTGGCAGCAAGGAATCTGCAACCAAGGTGTCTCTGAGACTGCTTTCTTCTGAGGATGGTACAGGGATATCTGGTACTTACTTTTCTCCATCTGGCAGCTTATCGGCAATTTTTTATATTCCTTTGATTGAAGTATCATAACACTAATCTTCAAATGACATTCTCCCTATGTCCACATCCCAGTGCCTAGATTTCCATTTTTATAAAGATACAGTTATAGTGGATTAGGACCCACCTTAATAACTTCCCAAAGGCACATTCAAGGTACTAAGGGTTTGTACACCAGCATATTTTTCAACAATATACTGTAACTATAAAAAAACACTCTATAAGATGAATGTCAAGGCTACAGGGGCACAGTAATACTTCCCTATGATATTCAGGTCTAGTGGCTCCACCCTTCTGTGGCCTCATTGCGTTTGTGATAGTTTCTCCTGCTGCTACTTTCTGTATTGGCCTTGAAAAGCAACTGAGCTCATCTGGGTTTATAAAAAGAAATGTAAATACATGTGTTTCAAATGACTTACATTGGCTCAAATATTGTTGATAAAACATATTTATTCGTTATTTTGTACTCTGGGGCATATTACAGATTATCAGAAGAAAGAAAGAAAAAGAAAGAAAGGAAGGAAGGAAGGAAGGAAGGAAGGAAGGAAGGAAAGAAAACAGGTTTCTTTCTTTGTTAGTCTATGTAAGTTTTATTCTTTCAGGAGACCCAATAACGAAGCCAAGAAATCAAAGAACTCTTTTAAACAGAAAATATGGATGTGTAGCAGAAAGATAGATTGGCAAGAAGCTGAGGACAACTGGGAAAGATAACTCAGCTTCTCCAGTTACTCAGAGCATTATGGTAGGAACAGAATCACTGGAGGCCACAAACAAGAGGTTGAAAGAAAGCTTGGATCAGAACTCAAGGCCTCAGTGGAAACAGTTCAGGTCAAGACTCTTAAGAAGAAAGACAGATGGTAGTCATTTCCAGAAGGAATGAATAGCATGAAACAGAGACACACAAAGAGGTAGAACATGATGAATGAACATGCCATTTCTAAGAGGCAATCAACCCAACAAACACTGGTGTATATAAAGACGGTCTAACATTTCCTGTGTTCTTCTCCCCAAGTTTCTGCTGTTTTCCTGTACTAACAAATCTTAACAGAGAAATATAAAAGCCTGAGATGCTATTATCTCATGGTTCTGGCATCTCCAACATCTTGGGGCATCCTACACATCCCAGACTTTAACTTCACAGCTGCATAGAAAGGCCTCTAGGCCTCCATTCAGGCACACCACTGACACAGGCCTGGCCTTGGTGGTTTTCTTTAGCCTCAGAGGGAGTTTACACAACTCCTTTCTTCTATCCTTGACTCTAAAACCAGAAAAACATGGCTAAAGCAGCAAGGTTCTTCTGCTTTCTCAGGAAGGAATTTGATCTCCTCATTCAATTACATCTGCACATTTCTGTCTTCTATGGTTTCCTCCACTGCTTAAGCTTTTAATTTCTTTTTGCATGTTGGAAGCATAGCTGGGTGGAGTCTTGCCCTGAAGTCATTACTCTATTTATTCTTTTTAGCATCAGGTGTTTTAAATCTTTTGTTTATTTCAGCACTGGACTTAGATCCATTGCACTTCCTGGTGCTCCTTTTCTCCTCAAACTGTACCTTCTTTACATCTCTTTGTCTAGCTTTCCCCTTTTCATTATAGATGTGCTCAACAGTATTCACTAATAATTACGTGGCATAGTCAATACTAGACTGTTTTAAAATTTCCTCTGCCAAGGCCATTAACCCAATCTCTCCAATTTATCCTCAGGCAGACTCTTTGGACAAGGACAAACAACCGCTACATTCTTCACTGAAATATTGTAACAACAGTCGCTAGGCCACTAATTAATAGTCTTCTCCTCTGAAACTTTTTGATCTGGGCCATAATATCCTACATTTCTCTTAGCACAATTGTCTTCCAGGCTACTACAAGTACGCCCCATTAAGCCCTGTTTAAAGCATTCAACTTTTTTCCTAATCCAAACTCCCAAAGTTCACTTTCTGCCAACAAGCAACATGGGTTAAGCCTGTCACAGCTATACCACACTCCTGGTACCAACTTCTGTCTTAGTTAATGTTCTATAGCAGTGAAGAGACACCATGACCATGGCAACTCTTACAAAGGAAAGCATTTAAGTAAGGTTTGCTTACACTTTCTGGGTTTAGTCCAGTATCTTCATGACAAAAAAGCATGGCAGCACACAGGCAGACATTGTGCTAGAGAAGGAATTAAGAGTTCTCCATCCGAGAGACAATGTAGCTAGCTTGGGCCCTTGAAAGCTCAAAGCCTACCCTCAGTGGCTCACTTCCTCCACCAACAAGACAACACCTACTCCAACCAAAGCCACACCTCCTAATCCCTGTCAAGTAGTACCACTTTCTAATGATCAAGCATTCAAATCCACAAGTCTATGGGAACCATTCCTATATACAAACCACCACAGTGTGAAGCATCTCACGATACAGCCCAGTAGGGCTGACCTCAAATTGATAAATCCTCCTGCCTCAACTTCTCTATACAGGAGTTACAGGTGTGCACCATGACATCAGGCTAATAAGTTTGACATTACACTCAGGTGATACTAGATACTTCTGATTGCTCAGAAAACAAGTTAAATGTTCTCAATTATTTAATTCTATTTAATGGATCCATTTTTGTCATCTCTGAGGAATCAGTGTAAAAAAATACAAAATTTTTCTCAGTATTAGAGAATTAATTCTATTTGCCTTTACTCACAAGCACTTCTCCACTACTATCCTAAGGAGAAAAGTATGCATGCAGGGCACACATGCACACAAACACATCAGACACACCATATGGTGTATATTTATTCTTAAAATTACCATGAATTAAACTGTCTCATGTGGACTTGTAAATATTCTACTACCTTAGATTATTAGGAACTCACGAGGGCATCAGAAATGTTTTTAATCACTTTTATTTTAGGGAAATTATATTTGAGCCTCCTAATTTTATAAATAACACAACCACCATTTTAAATATTTGTCTATAAAGGCTGGAGAGATAGGCAGAAGCATGAAGACACAAATATAGAATGCATTAATGTAGAATATAAACCATGTAAAGCTTTCTCGTCTCCATTCCCAAGATTCAAGATTCTTCTGCCTCAAACTCAAAAGAGAGCATGGTCAATTAAATATTTATGAAACTATTTTTTATAAACTTGGGCATTTATAGGCTTATATTGCTGAAAGTAAAAGTATCTGAAGAAAGAGGGGATGTAGAGTCCTGACAGCAATTTACCAACTTCCCAATCAGACTGGGATGTGCTAAAGACAGGCTTCGAATGCTCCCAGAGGAAAAGCAGTTATTTCCTTTAAAGTATAACCCTTCTGATTCCAAAGGGAGCAAAGTTTTCAGATATCAAACACCGAAAACAAGCAAACACGCAACTGAAAACATTACAAAAATTTTGAAAGGAGAATATATCCCCAAAGGCACAGGATAAAACCTTGGACCACAGATGAGAGCATTATATGAAAGCTGGAGGTCATGGCCTAGGGAAAGTAGAAATCACTGGTGCACCTTGCTGCGTATATCGGAAGCCAGCCTCTCCTTTCTCTTTCTCCATCCAGCTTCCCTGAGGTAAATAGTGTTGCTCTTCCATACCTCACTGCTCCAGGAAGCTCCCTGCCACCACAGGCTCAGAGACCCCAGAATCCACTGAGAATGGATTGAAACACTACATAAAAATAAATATCAATTCCTTTCAGTTGATTTTCTCTGGTAGTTTGTTCTAATGAAAGATGCTAACACAGAAAAATTCAAATATAATGCTTCAGTAATTTGGCAAAGGTGGGGCTGGAAAAGGAACAACACCACAACTTGAAAGAAACAGCATGTAAAAAAGATGGGAGACAGCAGACTTGGTGAAAGCTAAGGTGCAGACACTGGCCATTTCTTATCTGTTTTAGCAGAAAATGGTAGTAATCTCAACCCACTTTGGAAAACACGCTAAAATAAATTATGTGGCATGGTGATGCTGCCTAAGCAGATGCCACTCACCTTCCAATTCTTTGTCGACAGAAGGAAAGCTACCCACTTATTACACTGTCAAATTATATGTTGCATTTAATGGTGGATTTGCTCTGGTGGCTGAACTGCTGTGAGAGAATTTATCTGCTGCTTTTTCTTGAATGTAGAATTGTGTACATCATGTTATAAGAGCTAAAGAGGCATACAATTTTATATATTTTCATTCATTCTTTGAGAATTTCATGCATGTTCACAATTCACTTTTATCATATCCACTCTGACTCCCTCTGTCTAACTCCTCCTCCAGGTCCCGCTCCCATTTTCACATCTCAGTCTACTTCCGTGTGTTTAAATAACCCACCCAGTCCAATTAGCACTGTCAGTTTATGCATGGGACCAAAACATAGGTAACCTATGAGGGCAACACTCCTGAAGAAAACTTCCTCTCCCTGGCACAGAAGCCATCAGCTGTTGATAGCTGGAGGTGAGCTGCTCTCTGGGATTCATGCTGGGAAAACTGGCTGCCTAGATTTTGAGCAGGTCCTGTATGGGTAACTACAATTGCTGTAAGCTCCAAAGTGAAGGATGTACTATTAAATTCATGAAAATCAACTGGAAACTTACAAACTGGCAGAGAACATAGAAAAAGCATTAGAAAATCCACTGTGTTAATAATCTATGCAGCAGAGAGTTGCTGGACCCTGGCTGGGGACCTTTATTGTCACAGATGTTACAGACAAATGAACTACAATGAAGTCAAGAATCCCAGCAAATAGTGTTTCTGCCATAAATGTGCTAGGAGCTTCCAGTTGCCTAGAAATAGACTTTACCTCAAAGTATTAACATCAGTATTTTGCTACAGTCATAAAAAGGTCTTTAAAAAAAAAACCTCAATTCTCTTTTTCCTGCTGTCACATGATTAGATGGTAGCTCCTGAAAACTGAGTCTCTAGACAACATGAGACCACTTGCCAGATGTTGCATTTTACTGATAAATTTTTAGAAAGTGATTTTTAAAACACACAGACCTAAAACAACTTTACTACACGAATTAAAAACAAGGTTATTCAGACATCCCAAATTAATCACTGATGCAAAACAGGAAAAAAAACATTATTTAACTGAGAAGCATCAGGAATACATTAGGCTAGAGGATATCTGTTCAGTTTTTTCCCAATTATATTTATTCATGTTATATTTAAGTAAAATTAAGACATATTCAATATTACACAACGCCATAGATAAATAATCCCTGCATTTCTCAGTATGAGATTTTTATATCTACATAAGTAATTAATTTGCCATAGGCCAGGAGGCACACTCAGCAGGTTATAAATTGCCCAGAGACACCAACATGACATTCCACTTCTCTATCCAACATTCCAAATAGTGCCTAGCATCTAATAAGGTAAGTGAATAATCTCACAAATATGCCATTCTGAAATTCATTTTTAACCATAAAAAGAATGACAGGATGATCTTTTCTGGCAGCCCATACAAACTAATCTGACCATAATCGAGATGTATTTTACTATAAATTGAAATTTAAAAAAAAAAAAACAAAACCTGCAAGGTGTGCTTATCCCCCCTCCTAAATTATTTGTCATACTAACTCTTTTCTAAAACAACTATAGCAGTTTAGAAAATGAACTTACTAACCTCCATATAAGTTCCCATTAGGTACATACAGGATTTCCATGGAAGCATCATTTAAGCTAACTAGAAGCTTGGTTAAATAAGTGGTGGGTATGATAGTGACACAGAAAAAGAGACCTCATGGTTCAACTCAGGACTTTGTAATGTGCTACCTATAATATACATTGTTTAAACTCCTTACCTTAGTTTTCTCATCTATAAATTGATGGTATATGAATCACATGGTTATTCTGAGACTAAATGGATTAATACTTGCATTACACAAACATTTAACATATTTGTTAATCAAGTTCTATAACAAGCACATTTTAACAATTTCCATATAATACTAATAATAATTTGGATTATTGTTGTTGTTTCCTCCTTTCATCAGGTTACAAACTCCACATGAGCATCAGCACTGAGAATGGGAACTCCAAGGTCAAAAGGGTCACTGCTGAGAACATATGTGATATGTACATCTGGCTTGGGTAGGTGGTGATGATGGTTGTGGTTTGAGAGCTCATGAGAAAATCCTTTTTCTCACGTTTGGTAAGGGCTGAACTATAATTTGACCTCTCAACCAGAACTTCTTCCTAAAATGTTTAGCACATTGTCTGACCAAGGCAAGAGTGAAATGAAATCCATCTGTGGGATTAAATGGGAATAAAATTACCTCAAGAATAATCACTAATGGGGGAATAGCTAGAAAATGTCCATAAAATGTTTGAGAAAAGAGATAATGTTGCTACTACATTTAAAACAAGAATTTGTCACTTTCTATCATTTCATAATGTTAATGCCACCTAAGAAAGAAATAAAGGATTTCCAAGTACAATTTAAAACATCCACTTTTAGTAAGTTAAATATATTAACACTCTCTTAAAACCTTTTAATCCCTCTTAAAACTGATTTTAATGTAAAGCTCTGATAAATATGGACTTCCCAAAGGGACAAATGTGTAATCAAGCATATCCTCCAGTATTCACTACCATTCACTACCTGCTTATATAGAGTGGACCTACACATGTGGTGTGTGCGTGCGTGTGTGTGTGTGTGTGTGTGTGTGTGTGTGTGTGTGTGTAATAACATAGATATTTAAACAAAGCATGGGCTTTGTCCTCACTTCATGAAAGTGACACTACAATGAAGGATGTCTTACTGCATGCTTCAAAACAAGAGAAGAAATAAAGGCATCACAATTCAAATAGCCAAGGCAGACAAAGGGTTAATGATATCCTTAGCTGGTGTGGCCAAGATAATCTTCTGGCTCCCATTTCAATGTATACCACTCACTACACACACACACACACACACCTACCACTCAAAACCAAATCCTGTAGTCATTATTGTTTGCCTTATTTTTGCAACTACTCCCTCACCTAATGCAGAAATGCAGAAATGAAGTGCTGAATTTCAAAATTCAGAGTGCTTACAGGAAATGCATAGCCTAAGTCTTTTGGCCCTTGTTTGCTTATTTTTAAATTTCATGATTACATTCTTCCTGCTTCAAAAAATTCTATTACTGTTTGAAAAACTATTAACCAGCCTCCTATTGACTCCAGTAAAACAATTATTGGAAAAAGCACATAGCCCCATAAAGTATGTGCATGGAAACAAATAAAATCCTTTCTTGGCACAGGTACACAAACTCACATTGCCAAGGGAGAATCAGAAAGATATTTTGAAATCAATACTTGTGCAATAAATGGTCACAGAGAAATATTAAAGGCAGGGGAGGTACACATACATTAGAGGAGTTGCTTACAAAGTCATAGACACTGTATTAAAGAAGAAGAAAGTCAACAAAACAGACATAAATGAGTTCTTGCTGGAATATGAAGCATATACCAGGTACTTAATAATTTCTTTTTATCATAAAGAAGTTTTATATTATAGTAAAGTAAATACAGAATGTTACTAAATTAAAAGTACCTTTATACATATGACAAATTAACTGGGAGATCAGAAGTAAGGAGTGTTGGTTTTGAGAGTCCCGAGGACATGCGTGCCGAGCCCTATCCAGTGGGTTAGGACTGATTTACATTATGCTATTATCATTCTTGACCTTGTGATTCCTCTGAGGTTTAACTCTAGCAGAAGCCAGCAATCTCCTCAACCAGCCTGCACTACATTCAATAAAAGATCTTGTCCTGTGATACACTTCAGTGGTAGGATGAGTACATACCAGGCATGATGATAGGTTCTATCTCCAAGGACTTCAGAAAAACAAAGGAAAAAAAGACACCCCACCCCCTCATGAAGTAGTTACCTATACCACTCAGCCTTAACAGATATGTGTCAGTTCAGAGTAAACAGAATAACATAGACATGTCTAATATCTAACATAAAACTTGTTTGAATATTCAAAAGAATCAACACCTTATTTTATTAAGCAGTACAAATAAAACTTTCTTAATTTATAATTTAAAAAAATTACACTAAAACCGCTGTGGTAGTTCATGTTTATAATCCCAGCACTTGAGAAGTCGAGACAGGATGATTACATGAATTCAATGTCAACCTGGCCTATAGTCTAGCTTGGAATACACAGTGGAATATACAGTGGGACCTTGAGGTTTTGAGGTTGCTTGAGATTATCATATGCATAGCACTAACCAAACCCTGTTAACTCTAGTAAAATAACTACTGTAGGAAGCACATAGCTCAGGAAACTCTGGGCATGGAAACAAACAAACAAAAAACTTAAACTACAGTAGATTTCTGGGATAAAATAGAAAAATCCATAAAAAAATGGATTATTGAATCCATTGCAAGGAAAAACCAACAATCTGAACAAAATTTATAATAAATGAAGAGACTAGAATAGCAATCAAACCACTCACAAAGGAAAACCTACATCCAAATGGATTTCCCCGGAATTTTACCCAAACATAGAAAGAACAACTACCAAATCTTTCCAAAATCTCCCAAAGTACAAGAGGAAGGAACACATCTTAGGCCAGTCAGCCCAAAGTTTATATATTGTATTAAACTACACAGGAAGAGGGGGACTGGTAACTAAGACAGTAAGAGTAGATCATGACACTCATCTACCTGAGTAGACAAGGTCTTGACAGAGGCATAGATTAGGTACACTAAGAGTGAACTTAGAGCATCATAACCCCTGCTTGCTCACTGCCCACACTTGAACTCTCCTGCATTCCCACCTTCCACCATTAAATGACATGGAAAGGAGCCTTGATCAGACCCTAGTATCAGGTCCTTAGACTTTCCAGACATCAGAGCCATAAGCCATACGAGCTTCTTTTCACTATAACTACCATATTTGAAGTATTGTGCTATCAGCATAGAAAATAGACCAAGAGGTGTACAAGCAAAACCCAGCAAACTATCACAGAATAAGGAGAAAAGTGTGTTTTACATGTACATCATGACCAAAGGTGATTTCATGAGGGGAATAAACAGAGGAGAGCTAGGAAGGTCTCAGTCAACTGCAGCACAACAAGCTAGCAAACCCCTAGCACTAAGACGAGAGGAAGAAAAACAATTAGCAAAATTGTAATCAACTAGAGCAACAAGAAATAAATTCATAAGAAACAACAAAGCCCTCTCAATAACAACTCTAGATGAAATATCATCAACTAAAAGTCATGGACAAAAAAACTTCATTGAAGGAACAAAAAAAAAAAAAAAAAAAAAAGATCCAGTTATCTGTTGTTTCAAAGAAACACACTAAGATAGTAAAACCATCTAAAAACTGAAAGGCCAAGGTTGTAAGTCAAACTATTCTGCAAATGGGAGCTTTTCAAAACTTGGCACCACAACTCTCATCAAAAACCAAAACTAGTCAGAAGAGATGCAGAGGGTACAGTGCACTAATAAAGAGGGGGTGGGGGTGGGGTGGGAGATTGAAAACTTCTTGTAGTCAAATAACAATGAGAGCATAACCTAGGAGAACTTCAGGGATTCAGGGACACAGGCAAGGCAGTCCTGAGAGGACCAGCTAGATCCAAGCTCATGTTAAACAATAGGAGATACATCAATCAAGTGGCGTGGACCCAACACCAGACTATGGAGAAGCAGCAGTCTATCAAAGCCATACACAGGGAGACCTAGTTAGGACAGGGCAAAGTTAGCTCACTGAGAGAAAAACACCTACACAGACTTGAGTCAGAGACTTGGGACTTGTGAAAAACCAACAGGGTTGACAAATCTCAGGCCAAAATGAAAAGATGACAATAAAGACCCAATTAATAAAATGGGAGAGCTGATAGGTAAGGTCTAACAGATTCCAATGGAATCCAGAGGATCCCTGAGAAGATTTTGAAAACTTACATCCCCAAAGTGTGGGCGGGAAATGAGTAAGAAATGGATAAACTGCTAAGTCATGCAACCTATAACTTACAATATAACACTGATAACTTATACAGACCCAGATGTGAAAGGCTCACTGGGAAGAACACACCAGAACTGGGGTTTTGTGCTTCATTTATGAATTAAGATTTTAGTCTAATTTATTTTAAAGTTTGTATGATTTTTCCACGATTGAAAAATAGGATTCTACAAAATAAGTTGAATATTGTTAAAATTGGGAATGCTATGATGCTCAATTGATCCTAGAGTAAAAAGGACAGTATCTTTAAACACAAAATATTATACCATGATTTCTGTGTTACCGTGCCATTATTCCATTATTGCCATATTATCTTATATCACTATATGTAGACCTATTTATACATAATTGGAATTATACATTACCTGATGTTTTTATTATCATATCTGCTGCTAGTAGACAATTCACATACACTTTTAAGATCCTCATAATATGATGCTTTAAGATCACAGAGCCCAATTTCCCCTTACCAGATAGACTTCGATAGAGCACCACCAAGCTGGATAGACAGCTCAGCCATTAAAGGCTAAGTTCACAACCAAAAATAGATAAAACACCATCTTGATTTGGATTTCCAAAGTATAAAGGCATCTTTTTCCTATGCATCCTATGAATCAAATTTCTAAAGAAGAGTCTCATCCATATGCTACACTTTTCACTATTCTCTCATTTTCTTATTTATGTTTAACAGGAAGCACAATCTGTGAAGGGACATCTCATCTGTCTTATTAATTATTACGTCTTCATGGCTCTAATGGCTAACACATCATAACCTCTCAATATACATTTTATAAATGGGTGAACGTCCAACTACAGAGTGGTTTACAAAGAAGATGTGGAGAAGCTAAAACTCCACTGCAACATGTGACCATGGTTTGATGCAAAGACTCCACATTCCAGCAAGTAGCTGCAAGCATAGCATTGAGCCCAAAGTCAGATGATCAATAGGAGACATAACAGAATATTGGGCTGCTCTAAAACAACACAGTTGAACTTTCCGATTTTGGAAGTAGACACTGAAACAAATGCAGATGTCTTTTATAATCCTAAACAAATGACCCTCGTTATTTAATCTGCCCATAACTCTTTTCAGCAGCATGATAAAAGCTAACACAAGAATAAAGTGCACTCATGGCTCCTTATCATTGCTTTCAGATTTCTGATTATCTCTTATAGCTAAAACCAATAGCTATAAATTTGATAGCTAGTTAATCTGTCACTTTAGATATTCTCAAATGTTGCTTACACATAAAATGAGCATTGAATAAAAAAATTGGCTTGAAAAACCTTAAGAGCATTTCTACTTACAGTCATATCTTCAATAAAAAGAAACAGGCATACAATATTTTTTAAAAAGTATAAAAAAGAAAACCTTAAAAATTCTCTTCCCTTCCAGAAAATGGGATGAGTATGGAATTGATACATAGAACTTAAAAATCTTCCTTCCTTCCTTATCCATCTCTGTCACATCACTTCTGTGTGTGCATTTTGTACACTTCTGGGACCTAACTACTCAGTATACTTAGTAGACCCCTGGAACAAACCCTGGCATAATAAAAACATTACTAGAAACAATGAACTAAAACCAGGGTTTGGTTTTGGTTTGTGCCACTACCAACCAGGTATTTCTTTCTTTATTTTTCTGATTTATGTATTTTTCATTTTTATTTAAATTAGAAACAAGATTATTTTACATGTCAATCACAGTTCTCTCTCCTTCCCCTCCTCCCCTGACCCCCCCTAACACCCTACCTATCCCATACCCTTTCTGCTCCCCAAGGAGGGTGAAGCCTTCCATAGAGGTTCTTCAGAGTCTGTCAAATTATCTGGAGCAGGGCATTGGCCCTCCCCCATGTGTCTAGGCTGAGAGTGTATCCTTCTATGTGGAATGGGCTCCCAAAGTCCATTCCTAGGCTAGGGATAAGTACTGATCTACTACAAGAGGCACCATAGATTTCCGAGGCCTCCTCACTGACACCCACGATCATGGGGTCTGGATCAGTCCCCCATGCTGGTTTCCCAGCTATCAGTCTGGGGAACATGAGCTCCCCCTTGTTCAGGTCAGCTGTTTCTGTGGGTTTCACCAGGCTGGTCTTGTCCACTTTGCTCATCACTCATCCCTCTGTACAAGTGGATTCCAGTTCAGCTCAGCTCAGTATTTAGCTGTGGGTGTCTGCTTCCTAGAGCCTTCAACCAGGTATTTATTACCACTACATTTTTGAGGTTATAATATACTTACATCACTACCCCACCACCGCCAAACTCTCCCATGTACATATCCCCCATCGCTATTTTTTTTTCCTATTAGAATAAAGGAAGTCAGATTCTGCTCCGAAGTCTCCAACAGGATTCAATTTGAGAAAAAAGGCTGCTGCTAAGCCAGATGCCTAAAACCACTGACTTGCCTCAAATTCAGGGAAACTAAGAAACATGGTGGATGCAGACATTTTGGAGTCAAGAGTCCAACCATTTGCTGATCACCTGAAAAGGGGCTGAGGAGAAAAGAGTTGGTGGGGGCGGTGAGAGAGAACTAGAAAGGAGAACATGAGACAAAAAAAATGGACTAGGAAAATAAATAAAATCAATCATGCTCCTCGGAGAAAGCATCTCTGGGGTGGGTGTTCCTTGGAGAAGGCATATCTGGGTTGGGAGGTACAGATGGAAGTCTGATTTGAATTTAGTGCAGGCAAGATTTCAAGAAATGACTTACAAACAAGAAAATAAAAAAAAGTTGATACTACAGACATAGCCAATGGATTTAGAAGGAGAGAAAGAGAAATGCAAAAGGAAACAGGAAAGCTTGGAGTGTGTAAACAGTTTGGGTTCCTTCAAGTACTTATATAAATGGAAATCTGTGAGCCAGCAATTCACTAATCAAATCAACCTTAATCTGAACTGTGACTTGACTGCTGGATCATACATAGATTGGCAATGTTCACTTAAATTGGTGTCTGGCTATATTGCACATGCATTTATATTAGCAATTTTTCTATATAAAAATATAAAGATTCACTTACATAAATGCTTATGGCATTGGTTATAAATGTATCCTAGATGTATGTGCCTGAGTAGGACCCAAAAAATACAGGAAAACTATTATATTTTCGTAATTCCATGCTGTATGCAAATAGAAGACATTTATTGCAAGTAAGTAATAATGCTTAACATTGAGATTCCTTGAAATGTATATGGAGATTACATCCCTAAAACAGCTCCAGGAAACTATTTTGATATATGCTAATATAGGCTCTTACAAAAGATATTAGTCATATACTCAAATTCAGTGCTGATTACAAAATAGAAATATGCTGGAAATTCCATAAAGATCAAACTAATTAAGATACTTAATTGCCTCTGACTAATTATGGAAATTGGCAGGCTCAGCAAGGAAACAGGCTTTTTAAGAAGAGTCTGTATTTTAGGCAGTAGCTTCCTCAGCTTCATTTCACAGGGAGCCACTCAGATCTTCTCAGAACTGATATTGCAAGCTTTGTCCACGGAGAGTTATAAAGAGAAATGACTACATATGCATTCAGAGCTTAAGTGGGACAAGCAGAAGCTATATTCTCAGACTTACTGCCAGAAGTTGGGTTGGCACTTTTCTAGGCAGCTACACTGTACACTGTTTCTCATTAGCATGACTTCTCTCATAAGATTTCTGTTGTTGTTGCTAAAAGAGCAATTCCTTTCACAAGGTCTATTTACAGCTTTTCCTGGGCCTTTAACTCAAGGGCACAAAATGCCTCACTTAAGAAACTGCAAGTGCCTGTGAAGTATTTTCCATAAAATAAAAGACAAAAGTTCAATCAACAAAAAAGAACATGGACCCCAGAGTTTAAGTGGTAATGGTTTCTTAGGAGCTAGACCTGCCGTTCACTATGTGAGCTGAAAGAACTTTGGAAGTTACTCCAGTTCTCTTGATCTAATTTTTAGCATCTATAAAGTGGTAATAGCACCTAGTTTGCATGTTGCCACAATAACAGAAAAAATGCTGATGTCTACTTATCTGTGGAAATACAAAGTACCGAAAATAATGCCTTATATTCAGTGAAAGATAACCGCTTTTGTATTTGGGCTATTTGTTATAGCCATGAAAATTCAAAGATCACACTAAGGTCTTCCAGAGACAGGTAATAATTTTGTGTTAGGAATCAAAGAGAAATAAAGAGGGAGGTAATGAAACTGAATCAGAGAGTTGATGATATTCTCTGTTCTTTAATCTAACCCAAATCTACTCGCAGTGTCTGTTTTCTCATAAAAGGAAACCCTAGATGTCATTGTTTATAATAGTTATAGTGCACATGGTGGAGTTTGTCCAGGCTTCCAAATCCTGCATATATTAATAATATGACATTAATAACATGATTATAAATACTCTATTCTATTAAACAAGGACCTGATCTTTTTACTGAGTCAGTTCCTGAGGACTACAGTTGCCTCTTTCTCTCTGGAGCTGCTGGTCTCATGCCTGCTGTAGATCCTCACAAGCAGGATCATAGAGGCAGTTCCTCCATTGCCTCCTCAGGCACCAACACATCCATAAGAGGGATGCTGCTGTGCCAACAAGGCCTGGAGTCTGTCTTAACCTGAGCCACACCCAGGACACTGGCACCTAAAAGCTACTCAGAACTATGCATGCAGGTAAGAAAAATTCATGTTTATGTGGGGAATACAAGATACCAGAACTGAGGAGTAGTATTCAATGAAAAGAAACATCTAATTACAAATCACCACCCAAGCCTAGTTTACCCAAAATAGTATTTGTATGAATTTGTAGTCAGTAAATATAATAATGTTTGAGTCCTATAAAGACAATGTTAATAAAAATGGCCAATCAACAAATAGATAGTAAGGCAGTAAGTCTTTACCAAGATGGCTAGTGCATTGCTTTGGTTTTTAAATAATGTTATTGCTGCTCAATATATGAATGCCACAGAATGGAAGTAGTCCAAGATATTGGTATCACTCCAAGTAGGAGGAGAAGCTTCAATACATCTCAAAGGCTGTGGCTGAGACCTAGTTCATGTGCCATGTGGCACTTAACTTGTCCCCGGAAGTTTTATTAACATCCTTTAAAGCTACAAATAAAAATACTGAGACTGAAATAGTCAAGCCAGCTTTGCAGTGGGTCTTTTTGAACTTTGTGTGATAACTGCACAAGTTCCACATGCTGTGAGAGCTAATGAGACCCTACAAATGCACCATTAATAAATAAAAGCAATCACCCTTAACCCACAGGCCTTCTCCTTCTATGTCTGATGGTGAGCATGGTGTGTGGCAACCAGAAATAAAATAAACTGAGAGAAATGAGGCTGGATATCAAGAGCCATGAAGATGAAGGAAAAACAAAAACAAAACTACAGGTTTGAGGTCTATTACCTCTAACAGGTTACTTCTAAAATAGCTGAGAATTGAACACAAATAAACATTTAATATCAGTACAGGTATATAAACAGAAATTACCCAAACTTAATACTTACATTAAGTATATTCTTAAGAAATTAGAGCAATAATAGAAAATTCCCATTTCTGTAAAACACAAAATAGACTAACCAGGTAAAGCAGACCACTGGCTACATATTTTGTTTGTTCCAATCTACATTACAGTGTATGTGATGATCCCAAATTAAATAACACATGAAATACTAACAGAAATGAATAAGCAGCTTGCTATTTTTTGAGATATAGGAAAAAGCTTCATTCTAAATCCTATTATTATGATATGCTTACTTTCAAAAATGCATCAAAAGAATGACTGTTTAGCATAATTAATATATTTAAATGCATTATTAGGAAATACATATATGCACAAGCTTTTAAATATTTTCCTAAACATTCTATTTAACTGGCATAATTTTTAACCTTACACATTTTTATGTAGTATATTAAAAAACTGTTCTGGGAACAGGTCTACAGTTTGTAGCTTATTCTTCCAGGTGAGTCCATGTTGCAAAAAAAAGAGAGCACTTAGCTTTTGGAAATAAAGCAGCAAAGGGAGCATGTACATGCTTCCCACACGTCATCTTCTCAGCCAATATTGCTGCAGCCATGGGACTGGCCATGCCCTCCTACCTACTTTAGTCTTTCTTATTTCTCCCTATTGCCCAATGTAGCAGATTCTCATTCCTGGCAGTCTCTGGAAGTGCCTAGGACCATAGCTCAACTCATTTAGGATGACTCAGCTCTTCAAAATCAGGTGGAACCCATGTGTCAGGCTAAGGCTTAGACACGAGCAGCACTGAAATGAGGCCCAGTTTTTATTTTTTAAATTTTGGCCTCTCCAGTTTTATGTAAAAATTTCCCTCTTTCTAGTTTTATACCTCCTTAACTCGCCAGTACCATACAAAGCCGTCTATTTAGCTTCGAAAGAATTAGCATTGGACTGAATTTTTTTTTTTTTTTTTTTTTTTTTTGCTGCTTAAGTGAACTTATCTTAGTACAGAGAAAAAAGAGATGTCAAGAGTCTAACACACAGACATTAGAGTTGACATAACTGCCATCCCCATGAGTGTGGCACAAAGAAGGTGAACAGAAATACACAGGTGGTGGTCTTCTAGCAACCTCTGAACTCCATTACGGGCCAAGAAACTTAACATTCCATCAGAGGTTCTCAGGAAGCCAGGCGACTCAGACAACTGGTAAGTCCTGAGGCCTGTTGACATGAACACCAGGCTAGCCCTGTTTGGAACAGCAAAATCTAATCCTGCCCCTTAGTAAGAGTGTACACATATTCAAGAGAGTATCACCCAAGCCCAAGTTTACACATATTCAAATTCTGTATCTTAAATCATATTAGAGCAGGAGTTTAACCTCCTTCTCATAGCTAAGTTACAGTCACTCTCCACAAAGCAGCCTGTTGGGAGTGAGACAGTCTATGCTTAGAACCCTTGTGCGCTCTCACTAAATACCTGTTGGATGAATAGTTGAGTGCTTCAGACAGGATTACACAGGGTTTGTTTTTGAATCATCACCATAATAAGCACTTTTAGAAGAGATTATTGTGTAGCAGGTGTTATTTTAAGTGCTTTACATACATCAATCCATTCTCTGCACAGACCCACATGGGCTGTCATCAGGGTTAGCTACGGAGCACAAAGGTCTTAAATCTTCTGCCCCCAAATTACTTAGGCAACAACCGGCAACCTTGGAATCAAATCCAGGTAATCTGGCCAAGGGGACTTTAATCACTTCCTCTACACCAGGACAAAGAAGGTTTACTGTTGTATTGATGTTACAGCCTCTAATTGGGAAAATGAAAGTATTTTTTAAAGGAGGTAGAGGAAAGTGTGAGCCAAGTTAATTAAACACCTGTCAAAGAAGATTCTACAGCCAGAGGGTCATCCTGGCAGGGGCTCTCACTCTGAAGGACTAAAGGTGCCCAAGGGCTTGTCTCCTTCCTCTTGCCAGCCTGTTCCCATCAAAGCTGTACTTCTCTTCTGACTGTTTTAATAAAGACTTAAAATAGGGTTGAATTCCATATATTTCAGGGCTATCCCTAATGTTACGATCTTAGCTCAAGTTACTATTTAAAAACCACCACACACCGAGAAGCTTATATGCAAGGCTAATTAATTTTCCATGGTCCTGGGACTGGAAGTCTGAGATAGGGCTAGTATGGTGGCACTCTGGCCAGGACCTTCCTCTCCTTGTTTCCTCAGAGACCAGACAGTGAGATGCTTCTGTGGAGACCTCTCCTAAGGACACTAGTCCGGGCTATGAAGACCCAACACTCTGGCTTTATTTTCCCTCAAAGACACAAGCCCTGAACTATCACGTATATGCTAAGGATGTCAGTACATGAATTAAGGAAAAACACGAACATCCAGCCCATAATAGTTTGCAAGAGGACTCTGCCTTTAGTAGTTATACCCTGAGATTCATAGAAAGAAGTATTTTTCCTTGAAGAAACTAGAAGTCTGTCTGTGTGAAACTGATTTTCTGGTACCAATGTACCATGGAAAGGGACTGGGAGAGTAGCCACTTGACAAACTTGGTGATTGATACTCCCACAAAGGGAGAAACTTACATCATTAAAACACATTGGCTTGTTATTTCTCTATAAATCCTGTAAAATAATTCCTCCTTTATCAATAATAAGATTACCTACTTAGTAAGATACTTTGAGGCAAGGGACCTTGTTCCAGCTAGCTGTCTTTGTGGAAAGAATTGGCCATACCTATGAAAACGGCATATAGTAAAGCCACTGAGAGTTAAGCTCCATTTCCAGGCCATCAGCCAGCTCCATTAATCATGCTGACCAGGAGCCCTGCTGAGACAAAACTTCTCTCAAGTAGCAAACAAAAGCAAGCTAAAGAGAATGGTCTAGATGCCCCAACCACTGAAGTGTGTTACTCAGAAACAATGAGAAGGCTTGTGTGTCCTTGTTATTGTGGTCATGCTTTATCGATGCTCTGTGGAACCCTGGTTCATACAGCCAGAAACTTCAGTTACAACAAGAACATTTGCTTCTGTGCTCTTGCTCTTGGAGGCCTGAGAGGCCTCGGTGGCCATTAGAACCATGGGAAGACATCAGTGCTTCTGTGTGAGCCACCTTTTAAAAGAAGGAAGGAATAGTGCATAGATAAGAGGGTTTGGCAGAAATGAAATCAGCTCGACACTAATGAACAGGAATACTGCAGTAATACTTAATAAGTATGACAGAGCTGTTTTCTCAAGTTTTCCTCTAATGCTTTAGACTCATAGACTTCAAACTGACTATCATGGTAGCCCAAGCACAGAAAGTAATCACAGGAATAAAGACATATTGGTCTATAATCTCTGAAGCCCAACAGATACTGAGGAATGATGGCATCCTACGGCAAAGAACTTGGACAAGATGAAGATGAAAGAACAAGGTGTATTTACAAAACAGAAGAGTCTCTGAAAACTGCCATTCTTCACAGCTTAGGAGGCTGCACTGACTTCACTTACCAGGATTTCTAGCTCCAGCCTACCCAGGGATGAGGAATCGGAGGGCTGAGAAGTGGGAAAGAATACTGACTTTGTGCTTGTAAGTGAAAAGCCCATCTCTAATAAGTTGTGTTTTTAATGGTTTGAGGATTCAAACCCAAGATCTCACTGTGGCAAGGCAAACACTATAGCATAGAGTTATGTATCATTAACCTTTATCTCTCCTGGTTTAAATGCATGTGCATGCAAACTGTTGTCCTAAATCAATAAACAGAATCTCCTGTGGGTATAGTAAGCTTGCATTTGTAGAAAAGCCTTAATTGTATTCAGGTGGAGTGAGAATGTGTATGTTAATAAAATTATTTCAGATCAATTATCAATGGAAATTAGCATGGCCAGTTATCATTGCATCAAATCAGTAGTAGAAGCTGTCTGCAGATACACATCTCAAATCATTGTCTCTTCCTTCCTTTATTTATTTTTTTTTCATTGAATTAAATGTCTGGTCAATTGCTAAAGTCCCTGATGGCTGAGCTGGCAGGTGTATACTTCATCATTCCCTTTTATTTCCAAGGCAGAGGAACAGTTATTATTTTTTATTCCTCTAAGCTTTCTAACTGCTTGCTCTATTTTTCATGTTCTGTGATAAACAATGACATCTTAGCAAAAACAAGCTTTCTTTTTTTCTTTCTGATTCTACAAGTCCTCCAGGCTTCAATTTAAAATTAAACCTAGTGTAACCAAAAACACAAACATTGTATTACATAGCTTCTTCACCTATCACAAATGTGCTTTTATGGTTTTTCAATGGTGAAAAATTTATTTTGCCTATAATACATTAGATTTATTATCATTTGGTTAAATACCTCTCTCTTCTTTGTGATATTTGAACAAATAGAATAACACTATAGAAAATGGTTAAAGGGGCTTAAAAGAAGAAGGGGGAATTATGTCTGTCACACTTAAGAGCAAATGTTTCCTATTAAGCTTTGGGTTTCACTAATTTTTAGGGTACCACACAAAATAATGGATGTTGCTACATCATTTTCATAAGTGTGTGTCATTATACTCTGTTTTCAAATGTTTCCCTCCCCTATGTACCCTGCCCTCCATTGGCCAGTTTTCTTCATACTGCCTAAATATCCTCATTCTACTTTCTAATACCATTGTCTGTGTGTTCCTACTAATGGGTGACCTTGTACAATTAACAGCTTCGAGCCTTGGTTTTCTCAAGAAGCCTGACTTCAGAATCCACAGTTGATGAGATTGAGCTTCCTGCTTTTCTATATTAACCCAGATCAACAAGAGTGTATCAAGATACACTTGTAAAAGGTAGTTGCATGCTTTCTTGTAATGACCAAAACTCCAGAACCACCATGATAAAGATTTCATTCAACAATACATGGAGCTGGGAAAGGAGAGCTGGAATTACACTGTTTTTGCTTTATTTTTTTTTATTTAGATGAGATCATATAGTAGCGATCTACTGCTACATGCCATTTCCTATCCCTTTGAACACATTCTAAAAGGAGAAATGAAGGGGCCACTGCACATTTAAGATGACAGATATGGAGGCATCACAAAGACAGCAAATGGTGAGAGGCCCAGAAGCATACTGTCCAGCTCGCAGTGTGACTAAGGGACAAACCACAGTGCTCAGTCCAACATGTTTGCAAGGCTCACACAATGTACGGTACATTAATGTGTACATTGAATGACAGTCTTCTTAAAAAGCTATTCTGTACAGTATTTCTCCTTCAGATGACAGATAAGAAAGCCAAGGCAAATATAGATGAACTGCTTTGCTTAGCCTCACAGCACAATTTCAATTCCATTACAGCATGCAAAATGCATTTGTTACATCAGTCACATTTGCTAACAGAGGACTTCCTGAGCATAAGGAAAATCTGTGGTAAGGTAAAGTGTTGCTTTCCAGATGTGCACGCACACACACACAGTCACACACACACACAGTCACACACACACAGACTCTCTCTCTCTCTCTCTCTCTCTCTCTCTCTCTCTCTCTCTCTCTCTCTCTCTCCCTCTCTCTCTCACACACACACACACACACACATCACTGCCAGTGTACTTCAACTTCTGAACAAACTGCTGTGTCTAAGATTGATGTTTAATGCACCCTTAAAAGCAAAACTCCCAAGGCAAGTACTTATATATTCCTTCCTGCTGACTTGGAAGAAGTTAGGTCAGTGATATGATCCACTTGGGAGGTAAGGCGAGTCTAGTATTTCTTACTCTTAGGCATGTCTCAGGAATAGTTAGTACCTAAAAAAATTAGGCATTGTCCAAAGCAGTCCATCTGTTAAACAAAGTAAGAGAATGTTCTTGAAAAGGATTTCACATTCTATGTAGAGACTGCTCCTCTCACCATCCCACCTTAATCACAATCCATTTCTGCAAAGGAAGGTGATTTGCTTCTATTTCTACCGTCAGGAAC